>NC_142393.1:4514605-4810924 GCF_059441095.1 Idiotropiscis lumnitzeri
GATATACGTGCACGCACGTATGTGTACGTGCTTATAACCACTCCTCAGTGAAATGTTTCCGCCTTCCCGGCCAACTTACCGAAAAAAATTGGCCAATCTAAAAAAAAAAATAATAAATAAAAATACAAAAATAGTGTTACCTGCAAGCCGTTGATCTTTTTCTCATCAATGTGCGTCTGCGGGTGTTAATGCGTTTAGTCAAGCAGACTGACACCACGGCGAGCGGCTCCGATGTGGCCATTATCGTGCGCACCCTGCAAAGGTTGAAGGAGCGAGTGAAAAGGATTGCACGTGCGGCTCCAAGCCGTTATTATCATTAATCAAACATAAGTGAGTTCAGGAAGGCAGTCAGCAGGCCACGGGTTGACATTTGAGTCTGTCGCTAGGTCAAGATGGAGGACGGATTGCAAGCAGAGGCGGGTGCTGCTTCATTCACGGCCCAGGAAGAAAAATAAATAAATAAACGGAATTGATGGTTTCATTTACAGTGGAACCTCCAAAATAATAAAACGCTGCACCGTCACCTTTACACTACATTGAACGTCAAACACCCTAAATATTGTACAATTTGGAGAATGCAAGAAATGGCCTTGAGAGACAATGAGAGAGATAATCCAAGATTACCTCTCTCACACACTGCTAAAACACTCTCACAACTCTCATGACTTTTTCACATTTTTCACTCATGAGATAGCTGAAACTCTCATAAACACAACTGATACACTCTGACGCTACTGCTAAAACACTCTCTCAGATGCTAAAAAGCTCTCACACACAACTGAAACATTCAGAATCAGAATCAGAATCAGAAATCCCTTTATTGTCATTGTACTCAAGTGTGCAACGAGATTAGAGAGCTCCCCTCTCCAGTGCAATACAACAATAATTCAGATAAATATATAAATTAGATAAATAAGAGAATAGTTAGTGCAATGGAAAATAATACTGAATAGGGTATATAAAAACACATCACGTTGCTGTTCTGCAAGGTACGGGTGGTCGTGTGTCTGTGTGTGAGTTTAGAATGGAGATGGCTCTTGGGAAGAAACTGTTTCTCAGTCTATTGGTCCTTGATTTGATGCACCTAAAATGTTGTTGCGCACATTTTCACTCATTTACAAACGTGAAACACTCTCACAAACACAATTAATACGCTCTCACATTACTGCAAAAACACTCTCAAAACTTGCTAAAAATCTCTCACCCACTACAAAAACACTCCAACGCACTATTGAAATGCTAAGTCATGCACTTCTAAAATGTTGTCGCGCATATTTTTCACTCATATGCATAACTGATATTCTCACATACACAACTGATACGCACTGACGCTACTGCTAAAACACTCTCACACACTACCGAAAGACGCACTACTGAAAAGCTAACTTCGAAAATGTTGTCACACTTTTCACTCATATACATAACTGAAACACTCTCACAATAAAACTGATACACTCTCTCGTTACTACTAAGACACTCTCTCAGCTTGCTAAAAAGCTCTCATACACAACTGCAACATTCCCACACACACTATTGAAACGTTAACTCGCGCGCTCCTAAAATGTTGCGCACATTTTCACTCATATACAAACCTGAAACACTCTCACAGCACAACTGATACGCTCTGACGCTACAGTTAAAAACTCCCAGGCAAAATGTGAAACACTCTCACACATTACTAAAACAATCTCACTCACTACTGCAACACTCTGCATTCCACTGCCTCAAGGCTTTCACACAAACAAACACACCCCCACACACACTACTGAAACACTCTCATGTGCACTCCTAAAAGACTCTTGCACTAATTTTGAGACACTCTCACATGCACTCCTCAAACTGTTACGAACACTACTGATTTTTTTTCATCGTGTGTGTATGCACTACTGAAACACTCACACTCCACTAAATAACCTTCACTTACTAATAGAAACGCTCACACTATTAAAAATCACATTGTCACTACTGAAACTCTCTCACTCCCTTTTGGAATTTTCATTTGTTCACACCCACTGCTAAAGCTGTTTCTAACACACAACCATAGATTTTACTGAAACGTGCATTTGATATGAGCGCATTTGAGTATACAGTAGAAACTCGAGTTACGAAATTAATTGCTTCCGTGGCCTTGTTTGTAACTTGAAACTTTCATAAATCAAGAAAATGTTGAGTATGGAAATGAATAGAAATGTAATTCATCCATTCCAGCCTCAAAAACTAAAAGTTCTACTTTTGTTTTTGGGCTGTGTGGTTAAAAATAAACAGAATGCAATGTTATAAAGAAACAAAATACTTGATAACTACTCATAGCTCATTAACTGAGGAGAGGGAGGAATGGAAAGGAGGTCTTAGAGCTCAGCCGTTGAAAAAGTACGCCTGCATAACAACATAGGGAAATTCTGATTCAAGTGTTGTTGTTGATTTTAATGATCATGTCAGTTTGTATAATTCATTGGTTGATTTTGGCAACTCAATCCAGGGCAAACTTGTCTTTTTGTGTTCCAAAAATGTCATAAAGTGGCACGTCGAATTGTCATTTAAAAGATGAATTTGTGACAAATCTCTTTTGGAGAGATTCAGTTACGATATCACCAGCAAGCACTTTGTCATTTGTCAAGAGCAAAACAACAACAAAGATGGCAAGAAATAGCGGTGCCTCCCTTGCCTGACGTGACGTACAGAGCCTGGTGAAATAACTTCAAAAGCCATTCTGACTCTTCAACGCTTTGTTTACTTACTTAGAAAAAGTTCCCCATGCAACATGGGATCTACGTCCGTATTCGTTTATAACGACGCGACCGCTTCTTGCATCGGTGATCGGGCCGATCTGCCTTGCAACAATCAGTCCAAACTGTGCAGAATGTTCATGTGGCTTACAATAATTTTCAACCGAAACTTTTTTTTAGGAATAAAATTTCAGCCTTTTTATTTATTTATTTTTTTTTTTTTTGGACGAAAGTTTAGGTTTAATGTATTTTGGTCATGATGATGGTGTTGGGAAAGATATATTTTTAATTTTAATATTTATTTAAAAATTTTATATTTATTTTTAATTTATATAATTTATATATATTTATATAATTTATATAATTTATATATATATATAAAATGTTTTTCTCCTGTTCTTTAACACGTAACTAAAAATATCATCATAAAATAATAATAACTGAGTTATATTGTTTGTGTAATATTGCACAGCTGAGCAATAGTATTTCATATTGGATTGGGATTTGAATTCGTAGCTTGCTGTCATAGTAACAAACATGAGGAAACGGATGAAATCAGCCGATGGAAACATTCAATTCAATACAGCGTCGCCAACCATTATCCAACTTGCAGCATGAATTTGTCATATTTCATAAATCGACCTTTGTCTACTTTGTCACGTCATGCACTTGCGCCGCGTGGCATTCTCCGGGGAGCATAGTGGTGAAGTGTTTGATGTTAAACAGTTTTGCCTCGGGCAGCTCAGCCGCTGTTACTGCATAAACATTTAAAGAAATGTGGAGCAAGTAGAAAATATGTCAAGCTCTTTCTTTACCATAGCTAGCACTCTTTTTTTTTTTTTCAGAGGAATTGCTGCGTGCGGTGACTGCGTTGCGTCAGAGTGCCGCAATTACCAGCATTGTGACATTGTGACTAAATCACATCCGGACATGTTGTTTCATGAACAAAACTCGTGGTTTGAGAGCATTCATAAATCCTGAATGCTGCTCAATCCTCACCGGGAGCGAGCCAATTAATTTCCGTTTGTTGGAATGATAATTACACACAGCAGTTGTTTACATTGCAATTGCCGCCACGCAGCTTTGAGATTAGCTGACAACCAATAAACCATCAAGTTGATTTGCATTCTCTTTTGAGGATCACGTGAACGTTGGATAATGTCACGCACAAGCATAATGTGGAATATGCAGTTTTGGGGAATTTACTCCAACTAAAATTCCGTATCTCTTCTAAATCCTCTCAGCTGCTTGAGTTCCCGTCGCTCTGTTGTTGACAAATGAGGAATTGGCATTTTTTGGATATTTAAGAATGCCCGAGATTGCTTGGCAAGTCATTGACAGCTCATCAGTCACGCCTTGTCTCGCTGATTGGTTGATTTTCTTCAACGATGATGGTTTCTTGATAATCAAAATAGGGAGACAAGATGGGCCCGTACGTAAAGAAAAAAAAAAATATTTGTCAAAAATGTGAAAACTGTCACTATGACCGAAAGTGAAAGAAGACTACTGTCAGGTCACTGTGACAGTTTTTTCACACTTCTGACCAAAAATGTTTCTGTTGCTTATCTTCATCGCAAAAATTATTTTTCCATGTAAAAAGGAAACAATAACCGCGGCAAATGAATTCCACACATCCACACAGCATTTCCATTCGCTTGACATCATTTTACAATCACATAGAAGAACGATGGCTGGTTCTGTTCTGTTGTAGTCATGCAGAATTACAAACTAGGGGGCGCCAAAAGTTACATACTGCTTCAAGCTTTTGTCTGACTCGAACAACGTTAGGTCAGGGGTCATCGGGAGCCTCGTGGAGCAAATAATGTCAGTTGCTTAACACACACCTTGACCTGCTCTACTTTTGACTACATCTGAGTATCAAGGGTATTATTTAAAAAAAAAAAAGAAACACACATCTGCTTACAGCTGGCTTCCGCAGACTTTAAAAGCAATTTTTGGGGGCCTGTTGCTTGAGTCAGTCGAGTTTGTTATAGATAACAAAAACTAACAAAATGAACAAAAATTGGAAAAACATTAGCGTTAATGAAATTTAATAAAATGTTCAAAAATAAATAAATCAAATTTACTTAATCTAAAATTAAAATCATATATGAGCTTTCGGGTTAATTTAAATTAATGGCTTTTTTTTTTTTTAACAAACTAAAACAATGATGAGTTTTTCCACAGAAAACATGGGAAAATGGGGGGCTTAATGTTTGTTTCTTGTTCACCAGTTTTGTGCCATCCTTGAATGGTAAAAAATGGATTTATATTTTTGTTTGCTTCCAAGTCAAATCGTTGCGCGGTCGTAACAGATGACCAAATTCCAAATCAACATTTCCCTTGCTCATTTGGACAAGCGCTGCTCTCCGCAGGAGGAGGGAAAACAGAGCCACGGTCAGGTTGTGCGCTTCAGCCGAGCACCTCCTCTCATGTCAGCTTTTACATAAATAAGAGCTTTTTCTCTACATTTCTTTCTCTCATGCACACCCACACAGAGGCTGTCAGAGGCACATGAGGATGGGAGGGAGGAGGAAGGGGGAGGAGGGGAGGTGGGTGAAGCATGACACGTGAAAAGGGAAAAGCGTTGCTCTTAACGCTGCATTTGCAGCCCTCACTCCATTGTTTCTCTTCACTTTGCTCCCTTTGCACATCTATAAAGCGCTCCGACGCCTTTTCTCTCGCGCAATTTCCTGCTGGAGTTGATGTTCACCCCATATTCCTTAAAAAAAAAATACATTAAAAAAAATTAAAAATGATACCTGATTTCCCGTGATTGTCATCTCCCCTCGGGCTCAGAGATGATGATAAATCGGCGTTAATTTACGTGTAAATGAAGGCAGAGCTGATTGGATCTAACGGGAGGCGAGACAAATCGTGATGAATCGAAAGATTAAATGGGGATTCATGATCTGTAAAACATGATACGCTCCGAGCAGGCGCATCCTTCATTCGAAACCGCCAATAAAGCATGGCGAAGAACACAGAAGACGCATTTGTTTGTTAGCAAGTCACTCTGTGCGCACACTTCCTTGTTAAATCAGTAACGCGTGCGTGTCTTCACATACCGAGATGATGCGCACCAACTGGTTGCTACGGCAACCCAGCTTTTTCTGTCTCTTCCCCAACTCATCCACCATCGCTCCTTCCCCTCGCTGAAGTCCAGTTGAGATGATCTCCAGTCAGTGCCTGAAAATGAAACGATCCTTTCAATTAGTTGCAATTTAATGCTCAGGTGATTTCTCCCAAACTCATCGTTATCTATTTTAATCGGATCATTTTGCACTTACCGGCACATGAGACAATAATGTTAGGATTGTTACGATTCAATAACATAACAAAAGGGGTAAAAGTTCTTTTTAATTTCAGTTTGATTTTTATAGCCGTTCCCCGCAGACGTTTCAAAGGGCTTCACACGATTTTTTACTTTGCGCGAGCTTAATGATAACACAGAATGGAAAATGTATGAAAATGTCGACAGGCTAACGAAGAGCATGGGTAGGCACACAAATGGTGCATCAACACATGGAGACAGACAATATAACAAGACATGCCGACAGGCATATATTCTTTATCTGTCAAAAACGAAACACTTCCACATTTGTGTCTTCATGATCACGACTTTATCAAACTGGTAGCCACGTTATCTAGAACAGAGGGAGATGGAAAGATAATCATAATGTGTTTCATATTGGATTTAATTATGTTTTTGTGATTTTTATAAAGCTCACGATTATACATGCTATTTTTCTGATTTAAAAACACTTTTTCGTTGGGTGTTTTGGGGCAACTGCAATGGATTTAAGGCCTTTCCGTTTATTTCAATGGGGAAAGATGTTTCGAGATAAGAGCATGATGATGGAGGGAATTCAACTCCTATTACAAGGCTACGACAGACTCCGTCAAATATTAATTTTGAATTCAGCATTCCAAGTTGACAGCGATGAGGCAGCAAGTGATTGTTTGAAAACATCACACAGTAAGTGGTTTAATGTTAAATTTAAAAAAATGATGGAAGCTCTCAAGACAAAGTCAAGGATCAGGTATTTTAAATGACATTTTTATTTGAGAGAGTTTAGCACATAATCCCAATAAATGTCACCCTAAGGCACAAGACTCCCATTTTGAATTGTAATGACGAGGCAGAAGTTTCACTCGGCATAAATTCAATTGAGAAAAGTCTGTAAATCCTGATTTCATATCCTGTCACACAGCATGTCCAATCAGCAATCTCCACAATCAGTCAAAAAAACGAACAGCCTCATTGCACGTTTCTGAAGCAGAAATTGGTCCAAAGCATGTCTCCTTGAGGAACCACAAATTCACAGCTTGCCCCTGCGTGCTCACTTTTTGTGTCACAGCGGAAGAACACGGCGCTTTTGCATGACTAAACCCTCGGCCAGAGGACTTTTACATCAAAAACTTAACACACTCATCGGTAGCCTTCTACAGCGCCCTTTTGTCACGGTTACGAAAAGCGGAATACGTCATCATTTGCAGCGGAAAAAGCATTGACGTGCGCTGCAGTTCATGAGTGGGGAGATGCCGACATGAGAGTCAGGGTCACGACCATATGAGCCATATAGAGAGGTGTGGTCGCTTGGCATTAAAAAGACTAGATAGCTAGACAGATAGACAATGTCATTTTTTTTCAGACTTCAGAGCAATTTGGTCTGCTGCACAAAACTGCAGCCGGTTGATAAATAGCAGTGTGGACGTAAAAGGCTCAACAAGGCGAGACTCCTTTCTGCCTCACTTCGCATCTCTTCCATTCATTTGAACAGCAAACATGCAAAACCAGCAATTTTGGACTATCAAATAAGAGAAATTGTTGGCCTCCCCCCAAAAAATATCATTTTAAAAACACAGACCAGAGAAGTGATGAGAGTTTGGTTAAATTATAATTTATTCGCAAAAAAGCGGACTACAACACATATTAGAGTAGTTATTTGCCTAGCCTCTAATAATGAAAAATAAATTAATAATAAAGAAAAAATAATAAATAAGTGTATATATATATATATATATATATATATATATATATATATTAGTGCTGTCAAGTGATTAATTATTTTTAACTAATTAATCACAAAAAATTAAAAATATGGCACAATATTTGCAAAGTATGCAAATTATTTTTGAAGTCAATCAAACTGAGTTAACTGAGTTAAAATATTTAACTGAGTTAAATTTTTGGGGATTAATCACCTGAGTTAATGCTTTAATTTTGACAGCACTAATATATATATACACACACACACATTTTTTTAATGATACGTGCGGATAAAGAACAAAGACAATTATCACTTTTTGTGGTGCATTTTGTCGACCGAAATTCAACGTGCCTGAAATTATCTTCTCATAAAATATGCAGGTTGCTTCATGCTTGTTTGTTTTTATAAGGGATTGTGGCTAACGATGGTGGGTGAACCCACATTTTATAACCGACATGACTCAGAAAAATAAAATAAAATAATAGAATAAAATAATAGTTGTAACTCAGTTGAGTCAAGAAAAATATTTCGCGGATCCGATGGCCAAGTCGAGTCAAATCCGAGACAACGGAAACCGTGTTCAGTCCAGATAGGAGCACGACAACCCTGGCAGACATCTTATCTCGTCTCAAACAAGCGCAGCTTTGCAACGCCAAATGTAAATCTTGCCAACATGACGCGGTGTCTTACAATCTGTGCAGATGTTTTAAACCAAGAGCAGCTGCGGAATGTGCAGCTTCTTTGTTGAATAACAACATCTGCTTTCTGATCACAATTAGACGAAAGCTCATATGGTTTGTTTGGGTGGAGTGGAAAACAAGCTCAGACAAAGTGAGGTGAAAGGTCTGTTAGAGGATTGCAAAGTAAACGTGTTCAAAAATTAATGTGCTTCTGCTCCTCAGCCGCTCAATGATCTGAGTTTCATTTTGGCAAGTCCCGTTTGCTGCCAAACGGGCTGCTCGCTTGCCAGCGGGCCCACTCGCGTTGCTCTACTAAAGAAGAACAGCCTCGGGCTCAAGGTTGCAAACCTGCAATCTTGGCTGACAAAAAAAATAAATAAATAAAATAAGCAGCATCCATGTTTGAGGGATAAAGAGTTCTCAGCTCTGCTTGGACAGGGGCAGACACAGATGGGCTCATTTATCGTATTTTACGGACTATAAGAGTTGCTGCGGCGTACATACGGGTGTGCCTTATAGTCCGGAAAATATGTTAGGCAGAGAAAACTGCATCTTATAGCCTGGTGCGGCTTGTATATCTTTTTTTATTATTTTTATTTATTTGTAATTTTTTTTAGGGCTGCTGCGGCTTATATCCGGGTGCACTTCATAGTCCGGAAATTACGGTACATGAAATGTCACATGCCACGTGTGGGATTATTATCGGGATATTAAATATCTCATGGTCTGTAACATACAAAGGAGCCTTGAGATATGAGTGATTCGACTGAATTTTCAAGATCAGTTGTTTGGCTTTTGGCCTTTCTTTTTTTTTTTTTTTCTGCTTTGGCTTGCCAGTGTTGACTTAAAATAGAAGTGTGACAATTTTTGGATAGTTTTGCTGAAGGCTGCATTAATTTCTATTATTCCCAGTGGTAAATGCATTTAAAGATGAAATTGTTTTGCATTACGAGTGTGTTCATGGGACGAATTAACCTCCTATTTCAAGGCACCGCTGGTATGTGCAACCTGCATTTAGCGTCTCTCTAAAGCAACCACAGAAGAGCAACTTCAGGTTTGGGATTTTGTGAACCACAAATGTCAGTCGGGGAAACTTATTTTTGTCTGTGATGGAAGACTCGCTCTCACTGATTGCCCTTCTATACTCTGCATGCCGGGAAAATGACTTTCATTTTCATATTTCAGTGGACTCATTTTGGCACAACTTCACCAAGGACAAATTGTAACAGCAGTGAAAACGAATGTTGACTCCTTACTTTATTGTAATGGCCCCATGGAAATTGGGGTAGTGTTTTTTTTTTTCTTTCTTACATCAACATATGCTGTTTTGTACAATACAAATTTATGGTTCATGTGCTTCTCAATTATTTTCTGTTACGCCCCCTCTAGTAAGAAGAAAACAATTCGCATCCCCACCCCACCATCCACTATTCCAGCATTTTTACCGTAGAGTTAATACTTGCTGTGCACAATAGACAATGAGAGCGCCACTGCCAACTACTGGAGTGGATGTGCAATTACACTTTATTGTAGTAAAAATGATATTCACCAGGGTCACAGGCGCCCCCCCTCAGCATCGCACCACACCCCCCCCAGGGGTGAACGCCCCACTATTTGAGAAGCACTGCCCTAAACAACATTATTATTTTTCTCACAAATTTTGTCTATTTTATTTTATTTAATATTTATCGACAGATTAAAATTCTTCAAAATTAATTAAAAATACTCCAAAAATTGACGCAGACTAATAAATTCAGTTTTATAAGAATTCCCTATTTATATATATGTATATATATATATATACACATATATATATACACATATATATATATACATACACATTATATATATATATGTATATATACATATATATATATATACACATATATATATATATATATATATACATATACATATATATACACATATATATATATATATATATATAAATATATATATATATATATATATATATAAAGATAAAACGTCGTGCCAGCACCATCTCTCTTTTCCTTTGTTTGCCAGCCACTACATCAGTGCCAACCATCTCAATCTATCCGTTCAATATAAAAATGCAAAAGGCTCCTCAGTGTTAGTGGGCAGCTGTAGAATTGGCAGCGCCATTTGGCGGGCACCACCAACATTTTGCTGCATTTAATGTTTGCCACTAAATCTGCGTGGTCCACATGTTGCCTTGTAAACGCACAAAATAAACACGAAAACACTGCCATCTCCTCTCTGCTCTTGTTTCCATAGTTTTGACTCTTTTTCTTCTCTTTTTTTTTTTTTTTGGTGTGGCATCAGCATCAAGCAACGCGTGCAACAGAGCATGTTGTGACAGCCATGTCTCTGGAGATGGAGAAGACCATCACCAAGCTGATGTACGACTTCCAGAGGAACTCGGCCTCTGATGACGACTCCGGATGCGCTCTGGAGGAATACGCCTGGGTGCCGCCCGGCCTCAGTCCGGAGCAGGTACACGTTGCCCAATTTCCTCCTTATTCATCCTCAACTCACATGAGATTTTCATCTCACATTTGACACCGCTGTGGCGCCACTCCTGCACGCTCCATTAGCTAATGTGTTTCTGTGCTGGAGCCAGACTGCAACGAATTGAACTAAATCAGGAAGAGGAATTTAATTATTTGGGCGATCAGTGACATTTTCCCAATAACACTCAGATAGTTAATTCACTGATTCCCTTCATGGTGCTTTAAAAATCTTTGGCTTGCCATTGGTGGGGGTGATTGAGGTGGGGCCGGGTCAAACAAATCACAGCAACTAAGCTGTCAGGCTTTTCGTGGAAGAATAATTGTCAAAAAAAATATTTTTGGGGGAGGCAGCTGACACTGCGTCGGAACCCAGTTCACATTGAGGCGGAGTGACAAGCGTGGCCAAATGTTAAAAAGCAGCCCCATACTGATTGACTGATTACAATGTTTGAACAGAGTCTGTGATGCAGTGAACAAATGCCGCCCGGATCGCTCGACCGAAGAAGCAATTTCCCCCCCAGAAGCAACTGCGCAATTTGTATCGAAATATGACAGAAAGACATCAATTCTGAAATTGATGAGTCCTACCTTCTGTGGGATTGTGTCTTTGAAAGTTCCCCTTTCAAAATGAAACCCAAAGGAATGAAAGTCATTTCCGTCAATGAATGCGTGGATACATTTAATTGAAAACGTGTGTTAATGAGTTTATTCGTTCGGCCGAGTGCCACAATGGGCTCATTTGCAGTTGAAGTTGCTTTTAACCGTATGCATGGCCAAGCTCATTTTATCGACGGCAGAGGAAGACGATATGCGTACGCGTTCCTTTCATCAATTGTGACATTTGACAAACAGGTTTTTATTTAACTCTAGGGGGGCATCATAAAAATATGATAACGTGTTGTGCATCTCAGTCACCGTCACATGCCTGTCAGCCATCTTATTAGAATGTGGGAAAAGGCTGGAGCAGCCCTCATGCAGAAAGACAAATTGCAAGTCTGAAATATGCAGCAAAGAAATCAGTTCGAAACCAGACTAATAGATTATCTCCTCAACTTCTTGATCAATTATTCAATAGACCATTTCGAATGCAAATCAAATTGCATTCATTTTTGTGGTGGCGCACAAGGGACAATGTGCAGTCTCTCTCTCTCTCTCTCTCTCTCTCTCTCTCTCTCTCTCCTCTCTCTCTCTCTCTCTGTCTCTCTCTCCTCTCTCTCTCTCTCTCTCTCTCTCTCTCTCTCTCTCTCTCTCTCTCTCTCTCTCTCTCTCCTCTCTCTCTCCCCCTCTCTCTCTCTCTCTCTCTCTCTCTCTCTCTCTCTCTCTCTTCTCTCTCTCTCTCTCTCTCTCTCATCTCTCTCTCTCTCTCTCTCTCTCTCTCTCTCTCTCTCTCTCTCTCTCTCTCTCTCTCTCTCTCTCTCTCTCTCTCTCTCTCTCTCTCTCCCCCCCCCCCTCTCTCTCTCTCTCCCTCCCCCTCCCTCCTCCCTCTCCCTCCCTCCTACACAATATGCATCTAATAATTACACAAATACGATAAGAACTTCCAATCACACCCTTACTCCTGCTTGTGCCATTGACAACTTCAAGGAAACAACACATCCCCTTGTCTCTATCAGGTGCATCAGTATTATAACTCCTTACCCGAAGAGAAGGTCCCGTACATCAACAGCCCCGGGGAGAAATACCGCATCAAACAACTGCTACATCAGTTGCCTCCGCACGACAATGAGGTAACAGGATCCATTGCGCTCTTTGTTGTGGTTGCCATGAAGCCGTGTAGACTGTCTGGCTTGAATAGAAGCACCTAATTTGGTCTGGGGGTAAACTCTGCTGTCCAGGTGCGTTACTGTAACTCCTTGGATGAGGAAGAGAAACGAGAACTGAAGTTGTTCAGCAACCAACGCAAGAAGGACAACCTGGGCAGAGGCAACGTCCGTCCTTTCCCCATGACCATTAATGGGGCCATCTGTGATAAGGTATGAAGAATCGAAAAGCTGTGGTAAAAACAAAATGTGGAAGGAAAAATGTACAGCGGCGTGACTCTCGACTTACAAATTTTTCAAGACTGAGTCTTTGTTTGGCAAATATATTTTTTTTAATCTGACTTGCAAGCACAGACTCAAGATATGGTGACGGTGAACTCAACTGATCTCATTTCGCAATAAGTAGCCCAGTTGACGATTTTGTTACGTTGCCCGCCCGTAGACAGCTTTTTCCCACCTATCTACAAACTGTCGAGCGAATAAAATAAGGATTTTATAATTGGTTCAATCAAGCGGTCAGACTTGTGATCTTCACACATACATACATAATTACTTACATACGTAAGCAAAATACTTTGCTCAAGCCAGTGCTTCAAGTGGAAAAATAATTAGTGACGGCACTCCCCTATTTCGATTGTGGCCGAGATAAATTAGGTGGAGGGTAACAGCAGATCATTAAGTTAACGAACACGGAAATAAATTGATGATGAATACATTAATTTTTTTTTTTTCTTTCAAAGTTTGAAATGTCTGACTGCATTTGGTGCGCATCATGGGAGGTCAATGTTTGCCGTTTGCGGCTAGCGACTTGGTCCGTGTCATACGATGACGGCGCAATTAACTTATTTTTATTTATTTTTTTTCCAAGAGTCTTAAATTAGCAATTGAATATAATTTTGGGATGGCGTGTAGATGTTGGTAGTAACTCCAACCAACGTATGTAACGGCACTAAAATCTGTGATAGCTCTGGCAAGTGCTATGCCGTGAAATGTGAAAAGTGAACAAGTACCGACGTACTTGAAGAACAAATTTAATTACTGATTTATTTCTTGAGCAAAATCCTCAGTGAGCTTTTACAAAAAATCGTCATCAACAATCCTTTTCAGTTGGAGTGTGTCGCGTTACAATTGGATTTTGAGCATAATCAAGGACTTAGGAACAGACCAAACAAGTTCTGCCCCCGTGACCTGACCTCGGATAAGCCGAAGAGAATGAATGAAAGACTGAATGAATGAACCCTGGCAAAATATTAATTCCCTGCCCCTGATGTATGGGGTTGTATTGGAATATAATAATTCATATTTGTTATCTAATTAGTAGCATGTGCGTATCAATTAGGACATTATTTACTCCTCACTTAGTTTTTTTTTTTTTTTTAATGAAATTATGTAACCTTTTGCCTCTTTCCTCCCTAACAGTGCGGTGGTCAGATCCAGGGAGGCGACATTGTGGTGTTCGCAGCCAGGGCGGGTCACGGAAAATGGTGGCACCCAAATTGCTTCGTCTGCTGCATGTGCGAGGAAATGTTGGTGGATCTCATCTACTTCTACCAGGATGGCAAGCTCTACTGCGGCCGGCATCACGCCGAGAGACTGAAGCCCCGCTGCTGCGCCTGTGACGAGGTGCGCCTCTCCGGGCCTGGCGCCCTTCAATGTTGGGAAAAGCGGAATGCTTGCGGGCGCCGATATTTCAAACTGCTTGGAACTAGTCTGGTGTGAAAAGATGGCTCAGTGTTCTTGCCATGTCTCAGAAAATCTGCTTGTGTTTTGATGCACCGTATGTGAGGCAAGCAGGCAAGTCACGACAACAACTTGTCCGTAGCACTTTTCACTAATTAAAGTCTTGTAATAAAAATATGACGACTTTTATGATGGGGCCAGTGCGGCGGGCGGAGAATATTTATGATATTTATAATATTCGCCGTGAGGTTGATATTCCAAGGATTTGGTCAATTTTATAAATAAAATAAAATTAATAAAAAAAAATTAAAAATGCCCGTAAACAATTAATTGATAGTCAAAAAAAAATGATCATTGCAAAAGCAAGCATCTCAATTTTTGTTGACTTATATGAAATATGTTTTTTTTATTATTCCTGGTTCCAGGCTCGGTCTATTTTTTTTTGGGAGGATTTTCTTTTTTTTTTTTGAGGAAAGTGATGGTTTTTATTCACAAAATCCAACAAAAATAATTTTCTTCAAAAACAAACGCGTCCAAAACGTTCACAGACATAAAATTACTTGGTGCCGTGCGTGTATATAAACTGAATAGCCGGTGAGTGTCCTATAAATACAGTCTCTCAAACTTAAATATAACCTGTGATGATGATGATGATGATGATAACCCTCAAACCTAACCCTTTCAAGGAGGCGCGTCGCATTGATTGCACAGTTCTCCTCATTGTCACTGCTATCCTCAAGATGCCGTCTACCGACTTGATTGCAACCAACATTCTGTAGACGTTTTCACTTCAAGGCCTTTTCACATGGCAACACGCAGCTCGTCATTGACAAATCTATTTATTGGGCGTCAGGAGGGCTCATCCGACAGAAGTGCTGGCAGAGTGATTTCAGAGCGCTGACAGCAATTGACTAACTGAGGGAGAAGCCTCCCTCTTACGTCCTGGTTGGCTGCTATGCAAGAGTCTTCTAAATATGGAAAACAAACACCAAGAAAAACAAATTCAGTGTGAAAAGCCTCTAGCGCCACTCTCATGGATTTTATGCTCATTTTTAAAAGCACAAGTGCAGCGCTTGTGATCGGCTTCAGTGGAGACAACTTTCTATGTGGTAAAATGTACCGAAAATGGATGGCTGGATTTTACGAAAAGATAATGAAATGAAAGTAGCCCTCCCCTCACTTAAAGTGGAAAAAATGTGAAAAAAAGAAAAGAGCCAAAAAAAGACTTTTCCCTTGAGTTCCTTGAGTGACCTTTGAATTGAAATTTTTGTTGTTTTTTTTTTTTTTTACTCAGATCATCTTTGCTGATGAGTGCACTGAGGCGGAGGGCAGACACTGGCACATGAAGCACTTCTGCTGCTACGAATGCGAGACCACCCTCGGCGGCCAGCGCTACATCATGAAGGATGGACGGCCACACTGCTGCAACTGCTTCGAGTCCCTTTACGCAGAGTACTGCGATGCGTGCGGAGAACATATAGGTAAGCAAAGCGTGATCCGTATGATTGAGCTGAGCTGAGCTGACCTTGTCCCAAGACATGATCATTAATTTCGCGCACTCACACCCAAGAAAAGCTCAAGAGTGAGGTCTGGTATACCACAGCTGCGGTGAGGCGGAGCCAGCGCAATGAGACGTAGATGGTTATTAAGTGCGACCCCATCTTGTATCCAGATGGGATCTGTGAATGATTATTACTTGTTTGAGATTTAGCAGCAAGGCTGGAGACATGTACGTCGCATCCTATGAGCTGAGAGATGCGTTGAGACAAAAATAAATTTAAAAAAAAATCACCATTAATTATCATCGATCTCAATCCATGCCATCATTCATTCAAAATGATGAAACTGAACTTCTGTCGTTCTCCATTTTGTGTTTTTACTTAAAGGCATTGACCAAGGCCAGATGACATATGACGGGCAGCACTGGCACGCAACGGAAGAATGTTTTTGTTGTGCCCATTGCAAGCGTTCTCTGCTCGGCCGTCCCTTTCTGCCGAAGCAGGGGCAGATCTTCTGCTCACGGTCCTGCAGCGCCGGACAGGTAATAAAAGTTAGTTACGAAGTGAGAGCTGTTAAACCTCTAGTGCGGTGTTTCCCAAACTTTATGGAGAAAGGCAAATCTTTTATACTGGAAAGCACCTGCATATAAGCCGCAGCAGCTCTTTTTGGGGGAAAAAAAACGCAATACAAGCCGGACCAGGCTATAAGCAGCAGTTTTCTAGGTTGAAAAAAATTGTTGTTTACTGCATGTACAGAACAATTTTGTACTATGAATGCACATAAACAGATTGTTAAAACTGCCTTTTAACACGGAAACAACTTTGCTAATTAATGCAGAAGAGACCCAAAAAAAAAAAAAAAAATTTAATTTATTTAGCGTATTTTCTGAACTATAGAGCGCCCCTACTGGTGAAAGAAAAATTCACAGAAAAGCCGCACCGTTGTATTAGCCACATGGTTCAAAATCTAGGAAAAAAGTAGCGGCTTATAGTCCGGAAAATGGTAATTTCGGGCAGCGCACCTGATTATCTCCGACTGTTTTGTTGTTCGAATCAGGATCCAGATGAGTCCGATTCGTCAGACTCCGCTTTCCAGAGCGCCCGATCCCGTGAGTCTCGCCACAGCACCAAGATTGGTAAAAAGGAACGCAGGAATGCCGAGCAGGAGCGACGGAACGCTGAATCCCGCCACTCGGCTCCTCCGCCAATGCCCGACCGTCTGTCAGCTGAAATTGATCCACTGACAGTTCAGATGGACCGCTTAAGTGTATCAGCCAGCCAGACCCCGAGCAGAACACCCACGCGCACTCCCAGCCGCACGCCGAGCCGCACTCCAAGTCGCGCTCCGAGCCTCAACCAAGTGTGGATGAGTCGAGATGATCCTTACGTCCCCGCTACCTTTGAGGGCCCACAGCGAGAGTCCTCTCCCACTCCAACATCTGTTCATCTTTTGGGTCAGTGTAACGCCAGGCAGGGCTACAATCCCAACTCAAATGTTCATCCCCCAGCCCAAAGTCCGGTCAACCCCGGAAAGAGGCCTGATTCCTGGGGGAAAGAACAAGGCAACGCAAAGAGGACACCAATGGCTGCCCTGAGAGGTCACTCGTTTAATGATAACTGGATCCACCACAGCCAGGATGAGTTCAGGCCTAACAAGCTACGCACTCAAATGAGTTTCAACGAGATGTCAAGCCAGAACCAAGGATTCTCTGACAAGAGGAGCATTAGCCTTCATGGATTCCAGAGAGACGGAAGGCCGCCACTAACCAGAAGAAACCCCATCAACGCCATGAGCTTCAACGAGCCGTTGACTCCGCTGGAGCAGACGCCTCGTGGCTCCGTGGACTCCCTCACTGTGTCCAACGCTACAGGTAACGAGTTTGCGTGCGTAGCGGGCACTTTCTGATATATTCAAATGTCACATGTTCTTTATCATTTCAACAGGAAATTCTCTGGACGGAGTCAGTAAGCGCCAGGAGAATTTGTCCAGGTTCTCCATGCCTGACCTGAGCAAGGATTCGGGTGTGAATGTGTCGGAAAAGAGTAACATGGGAACGCTTAGCTCTTCGGTCCAGTTCCATAGCACGGAGTCTCTGTCGTCCTCTCGTCCCTTTAACAACAACATGTACGCTCCACACAGAGTGGGCTACCCGCTGCAGTACTGGGATGGCCCGCAGCCGTTGGGTTTTGATAGCAAAGGTCGTGTCGGGGTGATGGGCAGCAGCGGCAACTTGCGAATGGCTCCCATGAGCGACAGAATGCCCCGTCGACTCATAAACGGGCAGGAAGTCGCATCCCAGAAACAACCGCCTCAGCCGAGACGTCGCAAACACCATCGTGGGCAGCACCGCAGCGCCCGGCACCACAAACGCTCCCGGCGTTCTCGCTCCGACAACGCTTTGCACCTGGTGGCCGACAGACCAACTCAAATGGTGGAGCCGCCGTACCATCGCGTCCAGGAGGATTACGATCGCTTCCCTTCCGGCCACGCCGCTCGGGAGCTGTTCGGACCCGAGCCGGGCGGGTGCCGACCCCAAGCCCACCGGCCGTGTCCCCGCACCACCTCCGACCTCACCCTGCAAAACGCTGGCTGGCAACCTGTCGGGTTGGGCGGGCCGTGCAGGGGCGACGGCTACGTGGAAGCCGCTGACCCGTGGTGCTCCAGCTGCTCCTCTTCCTCCGAATCGGAGGAAAACGAGGGCTACTTCATGGGCGAACCGATCCCTCGTCCCGTGCAGCTGTGCTACATCAACAACGAGGAGCTACGCCATCGCTACAGCCCCTCAGGAATGGGCGGCCACCACGGACCTCTGCACGGACCCATTCATGGCCAGCTGCATGCCCGCCAGAGGAGGAAGAGCAAAAACTGCACCATTTCATAAATGTAGACATAAATAATGGCGAGGGCACAAGAAGGGAGGTGAAGGAGATAAGAGAGACAGGTGAGGAGACGATAAAAGCAACAGAGAGTGGGTAGCTGAGTGTGAGATAGTGACAGATGATCGTGTGTGTGTAGGGGTTGATGTAAAGAGACATTAGGCCTATTTTTCATGCTGTGAGCTTACACAACTCGGGTAGTGTTTGTGTACACCTACACAGAATGATCTAACTGCAAGAGGAAGCTCAGTTGTCTTACACAACACAAAACAAAGAGGAATGTTTACAACGTTGGATGCCAACCTGCCGATGGTACCAAGAAGAAGCACTGCTTAATTTGACTACTAAAAAAAAAAAGAAAAATGAATGTGGTCAAGGTAAATATGACATTGTGTGAGTGTCTGTGCGTGTGTCCATGTTCTAGGAAGATTGAGCATTTGATTTACAGGTAAATAAAGACACTGGAGTGATGTCACAGTTCAGAGGTCAAACTAAGGCTTTGGCGTTCAATGTGGACAATGCGGAAGGTGTGTCGGGCTAGTGAGGTTGACGTTTTGGATTCCGAGCTGTGTCAGACCTCTGTGGACTCGAAATGCTGCTGGAATGGAGTGTTTGCTCGCTAGCCCCGTTAGCACCATGTACAAATAGTCTGTTGAACTTTGTGCTCTGCATAACTGACTCTCCATGCTTTACCGAGGACAGAGCGCTCGCTGGGTGGCCTCTGCTCCTTGACCATTCAGGCACAGTAACGTCAGGTATGGTCCCGTTTTCTCTTCTGCAACATGCTTCGTTTTTCCAGAGTAACTTATAGACAAGTACCAATAAAGAGAATAATACCAACAATAAAGACATCATAACAAATAACGCAAATAAATTAAAAAGAGTACCTATTAAATGTTTCTATAGTAATACACATGTTAACGCAATGGATATAGTCATGTAAATGTCATGTACATATGGTCTTAAATATCTCTATATTTTGTAACTCAAGAATCATTATTTGTATAATATCATGTAGAGATAGGGATACTTGCATGTCATTTTGTTGTTGTTGCATACTTAAAATAAAGTGTACTTCTATGAACAACCAATAATGCATATTTCCTGTTGATCCTGTGTGAGTCCCGTCAGATCTTAAGTGGCAAATTTCAAAATCAAGACCGTAGTGAGAGACATCACTCGAACTCAGTGCTTCTCAATTATTTTTTGTTACGCCGCCTTCTGGCAAGAGGAAAACAATTCACGCCCCCCCCACCACCACCCACTCTCCATCACAACTATAAATAATAGCATTTTCGTTGCAAAACAAACCTACACTGTAGAGTTAATACTCGCTGCGCACAATGGGCAAAGAGAGCGCCACTGCCAACTACTGGAGTGGAGGTGCAATTATAGTAGTACGGCAGGAAAAGAAATAATGTTCCCCAGGGTCACACGCCCCTAACATTTCATGCAAACATTATTCCCGCTCTAATGGATGGATGAGAGCAGCAAAAAAAATTACAAGCGGGTAACTGGATTACCTGCAAAAATATCCTCTATATTTGCACCACATGTATCCATGCACAGGAGGCAGAAAGCATCTTGTGCTCGGTGAGTGAGAATCCTTGTCCTCTATAAATGTTTCCATGGCATCAGTGGAACGATTACACATTCGCTTGCGGTGCCGACTAAATAGGAAGCTTGTGTAGTCGTCATTTGCTGACAGGTTTTGATCCATCGCCTCTGTTACCAGGCGGCCTCGGTTGCCCTGCAACTACGAAGAAGTGAAAAGGAGGCCATTTTGCCTAGCGAGTGGGTGGAAACAAACGGCCACACAATAACAAGCAAGCGCACGTGCAGTGGGTTGGCAGCAAAGAATGTGGAAATGAGCTAAGTGCTCGGACAAAATATCAACGTTCACCTCGGATACAGTATGGCGTACACCAGCAGAAAACAGACATATTGTCCAACATAAACCAAAGCAAGTTCATAAATTGTACATTGCTAGGAAGTGGCTCTCGGAATTCTCTTCCCAATGTGAGATTGTGAGCAGATGATTCAATAAACAGGTCTGAATTTACATCTGGTAAATCAAATGGGTGCACAATTGTGTCAATTAAATTATGAACAGTGCATTTAAATCAAGTTTTTTTTTTAACTTATTAATAAACAAGCTAAAAAAGAATCAATAAATAATGTTATTTAAAAAGAAAATGCTACATCAAGGCTTTCTATTAAAGGTGATTATTATTTTAAAGTTTTGCATTATTACATAGCCATATAAATTTTATTTAAAGTATTTAAAGAATATATTTATGTCTATATTTAAAAGGTTTTTATAAATAGTAGTAATATCCTTTTGCAATCCTTTATCCTTTTGCAATGTGGGCAATGTCAAATGTTGTTTTTAGTATTTGCCGCGGACCACGAAAAAACAGTGGGACGGGCCGCAAATTGCCCCCGCTTCATAGATAAGACACCAATGATTGTTAGAACCCCACCTCCATTTCTTTTGCTGTCTGCTACTGTGTGAATTCTAAAAGGCTGCCACATCCTGGCACTTGAGATGACAGATCCCTCTGGTGTATTGCACCAGCATAATGATAATTTTATCTGTCAATCATGGTAATGTTTGAGTTTCAATTTTATTTTTTAGATTTCCTTTTTTTTTTTCCCCAACACATCAAAGGCTGGTTATAATGTGTTTTCCCCCAACAGCTGAATCGACAAACTTTCACTTCTTCCATTACTTGGACATTGTGATGTATCACTGATTTGTTTTCCATTTTTGTGAGCGGGCAAAACGTGGTAAACAAGCAAAAGAAGTAACAAGTCCAAATGAAAGTGAAGCACCTCAGGATAAGAACAACATCCACACCATTATGAAAACTAAAGAAAATAAAACGAGCATTTATTTTAAACTCTACCCTGTCAATCTTCCTGTTTGCCTGCCTCTGTTCAGAACTATAACTTCTCCCAAAGTATATCTGGAAATGACACACTACCTCATCCATCATTCCCCGCCTTCTGTGCTCTCAGTTGAAGGGATCTTTTGGTTTCCCCCTGCTGAATATGCTGCCTTTGTTATGCCGCTCTCGCTGTGATTTCTCCTTCCCGGCTTTGGTTTGCGGCTCCTTTGAGGAACCTGCAAAAGAAAATGGCACCAAACAGTTGGACTGTTTCAATGAGACAGTTGGCTAGAGAGGGATAATGATGAGCTGATAATGACTCAATGATGATGAAAGTGAGGCACCACATGTCGACTTGCAACAATCCACCCGTTCTGAGCTTGTTTGATGGCACATTTTATCAAAACATGTCAAAGAAAAAAGTGATCCACTTGGGATTACGGTTGTATATCACATGAGTTTACAAGATATCAAAGTGCATCAGGCCAGTCGCGCCTTTCAAAGGGAGCAACTTGAACGTGTTCATAACCTCTCATGCAACATTTATTAGCATACTCTCTGCCAAGATGCCTGATTGATTGCTCCGGAATTGACTTGTTTTTCTTTTTCTTCGAATCAAATGAACTGACATTAGAAAGAGAATGATGGATTTCCTTTTCGTGCTCTGGAGTGATAGTCGATAATAACTTTGCACCTGTTCATTAGCCTTTCGTTAGCTTAAATTGATTGAACATTTGAAGGAATAGACCAATCACCTTGGTGCATGCATGTGTGCAGATGCTACTGGGGGGAGGGAACACATGAACACCCCCCACTTTTAAAAAAAAAATGATTAGTCCCTCTCACCCTCCTCAACTTTCGCTCGTAAGGTGGCAAAGATCTGCGCGGAGTCTGTGTCCAAATTCACAAGCCGCATCCTCCAAAGGCCATTTTCACACTCTTTTTTTATGACGTCATTCCAGCGCGACCCGACCGCACGTGGTTTCCAAATCATAGAAAGATAATTCACAAGATGGGTTCCTCGAAAGGTTTCTCCCCATGGAGCCACCGTGGACCGCATAAACTGTGGCAAATTTGTACAGGATTAATGTGAATTTGAGCACAGCGTGCGGTGGAACCGCACCAATGTTTCAACAGCTGATGCATTAATGTTTAACAAGAATGTCAGAATTTGCAACCTCAAGTCAGTATTTCCTTTTTGCACAAGACAGACAGTAGAACAGTAGACGAATCTTACAAGTCCGACATTGTTTTATTTTTTCCTACTCCTGTTTACGCGACATGTTTTTCCTGTATGTTGGTGAGTCTGGGAAGCGCTGGGAGCACGTAATTCCTTCGTTGTAGCGTTTGGAGGTTTAAATTCCCACTCTCAGTGGAACCTGAACACACCGTCAATCAGTCGACTTGCGTCACTCCCACTGTTAAAATACAGGTTTAAAATACGTATGCTCAACGTAAAAATAGTGTATTTTAATAAAGTCATATTTTCCACAAATATTCTATATTTCTACTCGGCACTAGCCGAGCTGAAATATAGAACTAGAAAAATATCTATCACATCTGTTCTTTTTAATGCTGGGCAAACACGTTTATATATATATATATATATATATATATATACATAAATATAATTTTTCTTTTATATTGGCACACGCACAACAAGCACATTCAGGTACATACTGGATACAGTTGTAAATGTTTTTTTGACAAAAGTTAAGCGAAATTAGTGTCAATGAATGAGGTTCATGATTTTTCTTATGTAGTTTTCTGCCGGTCTGTTTATCGTCGTCAACATGGTTCTGAACACAATTTTAAGACGTGAACATTCCTCCTTATCTTTTAAGTTTTGACTTCAGCACTGCTGTGATCCATCGTGAGCTGCTTTGCTCCTCACAGTGTTTGGGTCAGCCAAGAAATGTGTGCAAAGTTTTAATTTTAGATCTCTGAGCTGCAGCGAAGCAAAGTGGGTCTCAGTACTCACTTCTTGAGAAGCTCCACTTTCTGGGATGTAAATTGTCGGAGCGAAAGTCTTCGGATATTCACTATTCAGCTCATCGTGCAGGTAACAACAACTAACCACCTTGAAATCGTATACAACTGAACCAACCTATCATATTAACGCTATTTTTCTTCACCTCGAATCTGTCTCAGCACCTACCACAAAAGGCATTAAATAGCAATCCAAGATAGAGTAGGCCCTCTTTTTTGGGGGGGCAAAGAAGCAGATGGTGAAGCTTACAAACTTCCATTGAACTGATTTGTCCTTGTCTCTGCTGGAGGTGCACTCCCAAAAAAATAAATAAATCTGAGCTGGAAAGAAAACAAAACCCAAGGTTGATACTACACAGGAGTTTATCCAGTGTTCTATTGTTTTGTTGTGGGGTTTTTTTTTGTTTTGTTTTTACATGGCTCTCTCTCTTTCACACCTGTCCGTGTTTTACTTGTTTCCATGGTATCCACCCAAGTATGGTTTTCCAAAGAAGAGTACAGCAAAATTCACTGCCATATGAGACTGCAATATTCCTGTGCAGTCAATAGTAGCGTTATATACAGCCTCTCACCATCTCTCTTATATACAGCACACATAAATCAGCGATGAGTCACCATGATCGCACCATCACTGGGGCACACACATACAGAAACACACCTCCACAGTGCTGCAGTGTGTGCACAAGAGAGGATGGAAGAAAACAAGCTGGTTCAATGCAACACATTCAAGCTGCACATGCAAGACTGCGTGCTACATGTTAATACGCAGCACCTGTTACAAGTAAAATGAATATTCTTTTTACATTAATACACAATTTAATCTACCTGTTACTAACGGTCGAGTATCATAGACTCAGATGTTTTTTGTTTTTTTTTATACCAAGGGGCAATGGTAAGAGTGTTGTGTACTCAGCATTATGTATTATGTAGGGCTGTTTTTTCTTTTTTTTGAAGATACGTGGCTGCCTGCCAAGCACTTGAACCTGCAGGAGTTGGTAGCCTACAAATATTTGTAATGGATTGTCATCAGGGAAACTCACACTGCCACCCAATGAGCATGCGAAAAATTGCATGCAGAAGCTGCAAATTATGCCAGGTGCTGAAAAAGTCAAACATGGGTAGAGATATTAACACAAATGTTTGGTTATGGTGTGTGTGCGCGTGTTTAAAACAAAAACACTCAGCCTTTCGGGGGTGAATGTACTTTTCATCTATTTCAAGTATCATTCAAAACTCCCTGTTCTCACTCGAACAACTCCATTAAGTCTTAATACAGATGAGAAGACATTTTGTTCTGTAAACACTCATGTTACCATGAGAATCGCTCAATAACACTGAGTACTAGACACATTATTTTCCTTTTTTTTGCCATCTAGTTGCATCAATGACAAAGTTACAAGCGTTTTTGCAGTGAATTGTTTAAACTATCGAAGTGGTGGCTGGTGCATTTGGTTCCTTTGCGTTTTCAAGTTTCAAACATGGAAAAAAACAAAACTGTTAGTTTCTTCATGGAAGAGGATCCAAATGCAGGGAAACGAGAGTGCAGGGTGCAATAAATTAATGTAAAGAAAACAAAAAGGCAAACATCATACTGGGATAAAATAACACAGAATCAAACTAAATAAAAATATGAAATATAAGATAAAAGATAGAAATTCGGGAAAATAACTTGCATTTGACAATTGCTATCCAAACAAACACAACGCAGCACAGACAGAGGACAATGAACGAAAGCGGGAAACTAAATCCAGACAAGTTGAAGAGACAACGGGGAACACCTGAACATCACAAAGGGTGCTGATTGGCTCACGATAGGGGCCGGGATGACAAGCACAGGTGGACCCAACAATCTAACGAGACAAAGAGATAAAGGAACAAAAAAAAGAAATAATAACAAAATAACCTAAATCAAACGAAACCAAGACTGAGTATGACACAAAACAGGACGCAACAGCGCCATCTAGAGCATCTGAAGTTGTTCGCAATTAGTACTAGTAGTAGTAGTCGTAGTAATATTGGGAATAATTCATTTTATGTATAGGATTCGAATTTAAGTCACAGATGGATGTCAGAGCCTCTGAAATTATATTCAAAGATTTCCAAAGATTACTGTATGTAAAATTTTTAGTTTGTGGCACACTCACCAAGTGATTCCAAATGCTGCTGCCATTGTTAAAGCACTGAAAAACAAAAATAATACCAGAAAGCAATTTAAACGCCTTTTTAAAAATGCGTGCAATTCTGTTTTTCATCATTTAATTTAGTGGAATCATTATACTGGTCAACAGCAAATTTAAATCACGGATGGGTTTATGTGTCCCTTAAACATATTTGTGATGCTGATTTAAGAGAATATGGCTTTAATTTTTCTTTTGATTTTTTTTGTTTTTGTTATTATGTTTGACCTAGAAAAGCTTGTGCAATACTGATTTTACAATGGCTTGTAATTTGTCGCTACAGTATTTCAGGCAAAAAATGTATGCGCACATCTCTACTTATTCAACCTTTGAAAACATCGCATAACGATGGAAAGGCTTCGATGGATGACTTACAAGAGCAAAAAATGAGCAGTGTACGTGCAGCTTATCAATAAATCAAAAATATTCTGGAGCTCGCTATTATATTTTCACAGGCTGAAATGGACAAGAGTGGGAATTTGCATATGAATTTATGCCACAATTAATCATCGTTTCAGACACTAGGTAACAGAACGTGACAAAACAAGCCGCGACGTATTACATTGCTTGCCTCCCTGCGATGCCGTATACAGGTTGAGACTGAAAAAAATAAAACGTTCCTCGCCACAAGCGAGCGCGCCAATCTGTTGCTTAAATCATCACTAAAAAAAAGCCCGCCAATATACGGTACTTGATAGGATGAAAACCCGGGCCTACAACTTTAAGGTGATACTTGCTGTAAAAAAAAAAAAGTTTGAGAACCAGTTTTAGTCAATTTTCCTGAGCCCAAATGTGTATTTTCCACAACACTTCTTGTAATCGCTTCACACTACAGGGGGCGCTCTAGAGCAGACACGTGACAGACTTTGACAGCTTGGTTTTAGCGTGGGAAAATGGGACCATTTAAAAGTGGGCTAACTTGGTTTTGTGTTTATTTTACAGATTGGCTGCATTATCTCGGCGCGAGTGAGGCAGCAACAGTTTTCCCTCGGTGACAGAATGAAATTGATCATGAGGATTTTCATTATGAGCAGATCAACCTATGATTGCAACAAATGTCACAAAAAGCGTGAATTCCTGTGTGGAATCAATATTATTCATCAGATGATAATTTATGTTTGCTGTGACTAGACTGTACAATAAACAACTGTTTCTGGAACAAACGTGCATAATTGCCAAAAACATGGGGGAAATAAGCTTTGAGAACATGAAAAATTTCCCAGAAGGGATGCCCTTTTTTTTTTTTTCTCAAAAACAAATAATGACGAAGAATGGAGCCACATGATGTAGAGTTCAGTACAATACAGTACAGAGCGCCTCTTTATTTCCTCACATCTCCAGTCTCCACCCTGTGGCTCCACCCTCCTCGCCACTTCCCTTCCCGCCTTGGGATCCAGGCCAGTAAAGTAAAATGATTAAAAACAGATTTGAAGCAGTAATAGTGGTTTGTCTTCGATCGGCAGCACACTAGAAAGCTTCAGGAACACATTGTTCTCCAAGGTAATTCTATATCCTATCCTAAAACACCTGAGACCTGTTGTCCATGAAACTGCGACTGTGTTTGAGTGTTTGGGGTTAGAAACTTGTTGGAGCAGGTTTTTCTTCTTGTTGCTTCTGCTGTAAGAATGTAGTTGGGCGCAACACACGGCTAAGAGACATGACATGAGGAGCTGGACTTCACATGTTCTCTTTTCGATCAGGACAAGCCTGAGGAGAAACAAACAGAGGAGAAAGACTGGGGGGACCAGGGACTAGACGCCAATGTACAGTAACCGCTTCCATTTCTTATTTCATCTCACAGAAGTTTAGTGTACTTTCTGAGATGTCTTTTCTTTTTTTTTTTCTAGCGTCAAGACAGAGCCTGATAATAATCAGTCTTCAATATCCTGCTTGAGTTAGCGCTCCACTTCAAGAAGAGACATGAGGTCAGGAATGTGAAAATCCACATTAATGTTCTCAGAATATGCTCAAAGGATCCGTTTTCCCAATTGTCAGCAAAACCGAGGAAGAACTAAGACACACAGACACACACGCATACTGTATCGACAGCTCGACACATAAGGTGTATATAGCTTCGCTCAGGCATACTTGAACTCTCCCAAAACGTGTAGAATCAGAATCAGAATGAGAAATCCCTTTATTGTCATTGTACTCAAGTGTGCAACGAGATTAGAGGAGCACTGGGAGGGAGAGCCGTTAGCCGCTGCGTCTATGCGCGCCGCCATCTTGTGATTACATATTTTTGGCACTAATTCTAAAAGTTATGTTTGGTCCAAACACAACCCTGCTGGTCAACAACATACCCACGACGACGACATAGTTGCTGTAGCTTGATGGCGACAGGTTCATGATTCATGGCTGCTTTCCCTAAAGTGGAACTGGAACTTTAGTCCAGCTTGGAAGGGCAATTCCAAATATCAGTCAGCATTTGCATGAAAGTTACCGGGGGGCTGCTAGAAAGCAAATGCAGGTCAGGGAAAGACGACTAGAACAACATTTGAAGTTGATGCGAGGCACTTTAAACGGTGTAAGTGTGCGCTGACCAGGGAAGAGTTTTGTTTTTTAAATTCAGGTGATTTTTATTCATTTTTAGAGTGTGTTTGTCAGTTTTATTATTTTTTTCTTACATACAAAAAGGTTCATTTTAGTTTTTATAAGCGTTAGTATTAGATTTTTTTTATTCAATATTTGTGGAGTGCAAGATTTTAAAAACGTCACTAATGCATACTAATGTATGGTAACGTAAATCACAATTCACAAACGACTGTTTGACTTTCCTTATTCTCTACCGCCGTATCGCAATACCCAAATAATTGCATTTAACGTGAACCAGAAAAACTCATGAATGATATAAAGTGAAAAAGATGAAAACATTTCGCTGTAATTATCATTAGTCTCAGTTAGGTTTAGAAACGTAAAGATGTAGCTGCAGTTAGTTTACGTTTTTATTTAAAGCAATTCTGTTATTTCAGTATTATTTTTTTTCAGTTTTAGTTTTTTTCATTGTTTTTCGTGAACTATAAAAACCTTGGTGCTGACTCCCATTTCACGTGAGTTAGGATGTGATTGGTTGATTCTTAAAACAGTCACATGTCCTGTAAAAAAAAAAGGGGTGTGCAGACTTGTGCAACCGTATTTTTTACCTCACCTCCCAAAAAGAAAAAAAACACAAAATATAATTTAATTAAAAAATCTTTTGAAATTATTTATCTTTTTTTAATCTTAAAAAAAAATACATTAAGCAAGGGTGTGTAGACTTTTAATATCCACTGTAAATGCTAAATGATTTGAACGACGGGTTTGTTTTCCAGAGTGCAGACGGCGTCAAGGGCACAGATGCTGCGTGAGTTTGAGTCTACATGTCAGGCTCTCTCTGCTTTTGACAACAGAGGCTTTAAGCAGGAATTTGAGGTAAAAAGATTCGTTTCATGTCCAAGGTCACATTCTATTTAATTTCAGTCAGTCAGTCACAGTCAATGCGTTTGCTTCTTTTATGGATGCTTTATAAGTCACACATTTGAACTGTTGTCATTATTTGATAAATGAAGTCAAAGCATGAAAAGTATGAATATTAAACACTTCCATTGCTTGACTCATACTGAACAAACATCTCAATGATGTCTTTGTGAAGGAGCTGAAAGATGTCGGTAAAGATCTTCCAACCAAGACGGCGGACTTGGAGGCCAACAGAGAAAAGAACCGGTACCCATACATCCAGCCATGTAAGTGTTTAAAATAAAAAAAATTTTTAAGTATGTTCAGCAGTGTTTCAAACTTTTTCTCAACCACATCTGTCTACAGATGACCACTGCCGTGTAAGGCTCTCCATTCAAAACTTCCCCAACACTGACTACATCAATGCCAATTTTGTACCTGTAAGAGTTGATTCACTCGCTTCAATGAATATTGCCGCCGTGGTTCACACAGACGCACGTGTCTCCACATCTGCATGCAGGGTGGAGGATCTGAGAGAGACTTCATCTGCACACAGGCTCCTATGCGCCACACCATGGAGGATTTCTGGAGGATGGTGTGGGAGCAGAATGTCAGGATAATTGTCATGGTGACAGCACTGAGAGACAGAGACTTGGTGAGACATATTGCCTCCGTGTTGACGTGTGTATTTACAATAAATACATCCCCTAAACACAGAGATGGGCGGGCCGTCTGTTCCGGAAGGACGCCAATTTTAAGGACAGTTTTTAAAAAGGATGGACTAAGCAAGGACGGAAGTGGGTTTTCGTCCGTCTCTGTAATGTCCCTAACCGGGTAAAGGACCACGGGGTACACAATTTAAATATTTGCGCTCGGAGCGGAATGAAATCTCGTAAAGCTGTTGCGTGTACTAGAGAGAGAACGAGTAAGAGAAAGAGAAAGATCTTCTCGATTTTTGGCTTCTCTCCATCTTAAAAACATAATCAAAGTAAAACAATAAACGTGCCAATCGACGTGTGTGCGCGGTTTCCGATGTTATGAAAGTATCGTGAATGCGCCATGTACCTTCCATAGCAAGCGGGGGACGTTATTTTCTTCTGCTCTCACTTTGTGTGCTTTAAACTGTTAAAATGACATTCCAGTGGGAGTTTACTCGAACTCTAAACAGACAACAAAAAAATTACACACATTGCATATTTAAATACAAGACCAGCTAACTTTTAAAAACATTGTTGGTACTAATGTTAAAGTCAGTGTTCTGTCCATCCAAGTGATATGCTAACGGAAAATTAGCATCGACTTGGGGAGTGATATTCCTTCAAATAATGAATAGTCACACATAAACGCTTAACGAACACAGACAAACGGGAAACAGATATGTGACACACTATCAAAGGCAGATATTCTTCCCATTCTGTGAAAATACGAGTTTCATAAACAGAGCTCAACGGCAACTTTCTTCTTTTTTCAACGCCGGTTTGTACTCTATGGATAAACGGCACCACGCTGCCCCTTAGAGGCCAAAGTGTGCTATGCAGGATTGATTTTTTATATATTTATTTTTGCGTAATTTTTTTGCATGCACAGATATACAAAGCTATCCTGCTGCTGTATGAATGGTAACAACTGAATACACGGGTTAATTTCACATTTTGCCATCTAGTGTAAAAAGCTTTTAATTGTTCTCTCTATGTTCCTGCTATAGATAAATGAACAAAGATACAATATTTGTGGTAAATAATCATCTTCAGGCCACTCAAGTGAAGCTTCCCACAACACTTTAACCCACCAAACATGGCTCCTTGGCCTTCACAGTATATATTGTCTGTCATGGTGGTTGTTGAACCAATTAGAGACCAAGAAAGCCCGCTGTAGTCGTCAATAACTTGTTGTCTGCTGAAATACTGGGATGGTAATCACTGCAGTTGTCATCCAACAAAATGCCTTTCCCTGATTATTTATTTAAAGCCACATGTTGACTTTTTCTTCGGACTGTGTACATCATCCATCAGTCTGGCAAGGTTAACGTGTAGAACTATTCATTTAATTTATTATCATAAAGTCAAATGTTTTTTATGGGCAGGTACTATGTGATGAGTATTGGTCTCTGGAACCAGGAACAGTTTATCACGGACCTTTCCAAGTGACAACAATGGCTCGGAAACAAGGCCCAGACTATTTTATGTCCGCCATTAACCTCAGACAGGTTAGAAAAAGTTGTCTTTCCTCTTGCCACTTTTAAATCACCAATGTTGACTGAAGTGTGTGCTTGCCGGTTACAACTCAAACCGTCTATGTTCATTAATGCAGGGTGCTTTTTTTTCTTTTCCTTTTTTTGGTTTTTAGAGAGATTTTCCAACAGATCGGATCCTAACACACTTCCACTATCCATCCTGGCCGGATCGAAGCGTCCCAAAAGATCCGTCCTCGCTCTGTGCCTTTACAGATCACGTGCGGCAGCATTTGGCCGCCATTCCACGTTTGGGCCCGGCTGTCGTGCACTGCAGGTCTGACCTCTGCCAATATTGGCGACATGAGAGGCTTGCACTCACTCATGCATCGTTTTGAGTTTACAATTCCTCCGTGCTGCGTATATCAGTGCAGGTGTCGGCCGATCGGGGACCTTTGTTGCGCTGCTGTGGCTGATGCAGCTGTGCGTGAGGGGCGTCCGGCCCAATATACGAGCTGTTGTGGCTGACTTACGACTGCATCGAATGGGGATGGTTCAGATGCTGGTAAACCCACAAAAAAACAAACAAACGATGATCTGATAAGAAGTTAGATTTGATGAAGAAAAGATCAAAGTGTGTGGCATTGAAAATGCAATTTCTTTGTTTGTATTGACCAGCACCAGGGCAGGCCATTATGTTGGTAACTGGTTCTTCGGTAGTGATTTACATGACCTAATTCACTTTTTAAAACCAACTCTAGTACGTCACAATTACTGAAAACGATAACAGGACACAATACAAAAAAATGCTAAATAACGTCACGTAACTGGAGCAGTTTGAAATTAATATTAATAACATGACAAAACATTAAAAAAATATATATATATACATATATATTGTTGATTAAATCATAATTGTTTTTTTTTTTTTATATATATATTAGGAGCAGTACATATTTGTCCACCGATGTCTGCTACACTGGCTGAGTGGTGGCAAGTCATCTTGGTGAGCAAACAAGCAGACTAGCACACTTATTAAAATTATATTTCTCCCCTGGAATGATGAGTTTTCATCTCACGACCGTCGACCTCATTCTGATTTTTTTTTTTTTTGAACAGCTTAACCCACTTTGAGCACACGAACCGAGAGATGAGGAGGAGAAATCACCATCATAGACGGAAACAACCGTCGGGCCAAGCACAAAGCACATTGCAGCAAATTTTACAACCCGGGAAGCTGCTGCGGAGGGTGCTACCCTCGTCATCACAGCTAAACCCAGGGCCCCATGACTCGTAACCTCACAGGTGCTAAGCTAGGGGCCACGACTGAAAGGGGCCCAAAAAAAAAAAAAAGGCATCTCATTTTTGCCGCTGACGTTTGAGGGCCCTAAATCCCTGATGGTGCCCCCTGCTCACAGGCAAAACAGGAAAATGTAACAGCACACACTCCTGCTCTATCACAGGAAAACCAAAGAACACTGTCACCAGGCAAGAGATAAGATAAACCTGCCTGGCAGGACAAACCTGTTGCTCAAGCGAACAATGCAGCGGCAACCGCACACACATCTCTGCTGCTAAAAGTGCTGATCCGTCAATGTAAAAACAATTTTTAAAAAGTTGGCAACCCGTTGTTTTTGTATGCCGTCAACTTTTTACTGTGACTTTTTTTCCCCTCCAATTAAAATTTGTTTTGAAAAATTATTGTGCAGTGTTTTATTACAATGCTGGCTAGCAGTACTTAAGGATGCAGGTGCAGAACTGACACTGGACTTTACTAGAAAGGCAAAAACATGGCATAGCAACTGTACAATAAAAAAAAAAAAAAAAGAAAAATCAGAAAACCCTCAGGCACAGCCAGTCTCGATACATGGAGTCGCGTAATATACACTATAGAACATTAAGGGCTTGTGTCGCTTGATTGAGTCTTCCAACTCATATGATAAACATGAATTAAAAACAAATTTATAAACGCCTCTTCAGAATCATTTTGGGCTTGGCGATGCACTGAAGAACGGGCAACTCTGGAATTGTTCCTGCTGCTACATGTCCACCGTGTGGCGAGTGCTCAGAAACGTTTATATTCCAATGAGGGGCCCTGGGGGGTGTGGGGGATGTCTTCAACAGTCAAGGAGATGCACTGTTGTAGTGTAACCAGCTTCCCCGAAGTTTCCAAGTCCTTGTGCGGAGAGACACAATGGTGAAAAAAAAAACAACAAAGACGTCACGCCGCACTCAGCCTTAATATCACCAAGGTGCTGTTTGCAGACAGACGGAAGGAGGAAGTGGCAAAGAAATATATTACGGTTTGGTTTCTGGAAAGCATATAAACAACTGACAGAGAGTAATGATAAAAAAAAAAAAAAGAAGTCCCACAGTTAAAATAATATACAAATGAAAGCGGAGAGAGGTCCAATCATCCTTTGGCCAGACAAATAGCAAGAAAATCGCAGAGTAGTTGAGGAATTCCGTGAATTAAGACAAATAATTGCCTGTATTGATCGTATGTACATTTCACATGTACAAGATAGTGTGTAGGCAATAATATGAACATATACATGGGCGCGAGAGAACGTGCGGAAATTGAAAACTACTACTAAATGAGCAATCAAAGGCCGGGCGAAGAAAAGGAAGCAGTCTTGTTCATGTGGCTTTTCCCCTTCGGTCCAATTAGTGCACGCTCTCCGACAAGTTGATGGTTTCTTGGATTTCACGGACAACGAGGATGCGGGTCAGCATCTGCTCTAACTCCTCTTTGGGGATAGGCTGAGTGGAGTACCAGATGGGGCTGTTTGGCGCCACAACGGGCTCGGGAGTCAGGTAGAAGGTGTCGTTGCGGCCTTTGGCGCTCTGCGGACTGAAGAGAAATTTGTGGTGACGATCACACAAGACGTCTGTCAATGACAAATGCGTCTGAAGAACACGCTCGTGCTATATTCCTTGATGTCGCTCGACCAATCCCGATTTTCCACAGATTTATTCAGGCTAACACATTGCTGGAGGATAGAAGACCCTTACTGCTAAAAAAAAAAAAAAAGTGACCAAATTGTTGACATTTATTGAGCACATTCAACGATGGTGACAAAATGTTACCACACAGGACTAAAAATGCAAGGTCCTTCTTTCGATTTGTCAGTGAACTCACCATAATGCTAAAACAAGAGCCGCATATTGTACAGAGAAATCCATATTTCAATAGGTGTTCTCTGTGAAATGCACCATATTCTTTTTCTTCTTGGGCATCAGCTCTTAAATTGAATCCTTACTGGGCCTTACCTCCATTGCAAAGAAACGTTCCATTTTTTACTAATTTTGCGGGTGTAACCGATAGAATACGGACTTTTCAAAATAAAATATTTTTCAGCCTCAGATTATTATTATTAATTTATTATTCTTTCAACAGTGCGGGCCACCGCACTCAACGTAGTACGTACCATTTGAAGAGGTAGAAATCATACAGCTTGATGGGGCATCGCAGAGGATTTTCCGGGTCCTCCAGCTGCTCTGCGTACATGTCGTCTGTGACTGGACAAACAAAGCAACAATGTGGTTAACCTTTAAACGCGAGGCTTGATGATCTGTAATGTCTTACTTTTCTGTCCAATGAACCTTTCTGTTGTTTTCAGGTATCGGATGCTGGTGCTCTTGTCTTTGGGATTATTTGGACTCTTCTTCGTGTGTCGAAGCACTTTTGAAAAGGCAACCTTTAGATGCTGCTCAATTGTCTTCAAATGAAAATACCTGTTTGAAAAAAATAAAATTATACTTTGGGACAGTCTCACACAAAGAATGACTCGAGTTGTGTAAGCGAGTGCATGTGGCAACAAATGGATCCATGACAACTCACTTTGTGTTGAAGAACATCAGCGTTGTCAGCAACGTTGATGGTGAATGAGCCCCAAGTTGTTTACATTCCCAAAGCATCTCCTCTGTCACATGACTGGGGAGTATATAGCCTGGACAGAGATTAAAAAAAAAAAAGAAAAAAAGAGCACAGTGCTTAAATGGGTATGTGTCTGCGGTGTGAACAGAAAAAAAAATCCGGGTGTTTGAACATTGATGATTTCACACTGCAGCCAAACGGGAAAAAAAGTACATTCAGTCTTAGGTAAATCACAAAAATATAAAAGTGGCCCACATTTTTTTTTTTATGTGCCCTTACCGAGCGGATGAATAGACGGCGTCCAGGGTTGGAGAATCTGGTGCAAACTTTGAGCAAAGCGAGTGTAGTACTGGTCCGAAAAGATGTCATCCACGCGACCATTATCGAACAGATACTGCAGGATAAGAGCATGGATTTAACCGCCGTCCATACAAAGATCCAAAAGAATTTGAAGGAAGCCTACTTTTTGTATGCACAGAAATGCATAGTAAAGGACGTCCGCTTCGTAGGGCTCGCCTTCCAGGCTGCGCGCCTCTGTGGTCATTAGAGAAAGTCCCATGCAGAGCTCAGCGACTGCACACGACACCAAGTCTTCCTGGTAACGCAATGCCTGCCGTCCTAAAACAGACGAGCATCTCACTCAGCTAAGGCAAAGGCACAACTTAAAAAAATAGCATTAATGTGGACAAGAATGTGTACTTACGGCCAATTGGGGCCAATTTATGTTGATCAGATTTGTCCATCTCGGCATTTTTCCGCTGAGCCCAAGCACACCACACGTCGAGGCCCTCGTCTGGTTTGAGAGTGGCGGGGAGCAGAAGCTCCTGAACTTGCACTTGCTGCTGGCCTTGCCCGTCTACTTCTGCAACAACTGCCTGAGCCTAAATGTATGAGAACCACCAGTTGCGCAGTTTCGGCCAAGAAATGAAACGCTTATATTGAGGTGGTAGAAATTTAAAAAAAAAAAAAAACATTTAAAAAGTCTAGCCACACCTGATCAAATGTTCAAAACTTTCCCCACTTATGTCCTGTGCAACTCAATTTTTGTTTAAGCTTTTTGAGAGGGGAAGTTAAAATATACGATTAATATAGACATCAGCATCATCAACACACCCGGCAACATTTAAAGAGATTTTGATGAATCCAAAACACATTTGAGATGTTCAAGTAGGCTTTTCCTGACCCTTATTCTTCTTAGCAGATGCTTGAAGGTTTTGTGCGAACGCTGACTGATATTTCAAACTGTTCAAAACACATTTTGCCATGTGTGTTTGAGATATTATTTTGATTTGATGACATTTTTGCTGTATAGTTTGATGTCACAAACAATACTGCCCATTACCAAATGAACACCATACTTAAAATGAAGCATGGAGGTGACAGTATCATGTTTTGCGGCTGCTTCTCGTTCGCTGTAACTGGGAACTTAGATTAGGCTGGTGGGGGATTACGAATAGTTCCATGCGGTAGCCAGTTTGAGCACAAAACCTTCAGGCTTTTGTTAGAAAGCAAAAAAATGAAGACTCGAGTCAAGAAAGGCCTACTAGACCATCTGGAACTGAGTTGTGCAGGTTATAAGCCAAAACGGTGGAAAAGGTTTTGAAGTGATTAATCCTGGTCTCATTTTTTTTTTTTTTTTGGGCAGCCCAAAACATTGCAATTGAACAGTGGTGTGCAGACTTTTCATTTCATCGTATCGGTGGAAGTTGTACCTGTAGCTGCTGTCCATCCTGCCCAGTTAGTCCCTGTGTGTGCAACACCTGCTGCTGTGGATCCCAGATGAGCGACTGCGTGGAGTTGGAGTAGGCCTGCACTGCGACTGGGATGTGGATATTTCCGTTCATCAGCTGCGCAGGGAAGAGTGTGTTCGCAGCCAGCGTGTGCACCACTTCCTCTTGCCCGCCCATTCCTGCCGTGCTTGTTATGCTGGAAACCGCCTGAGCTGTCTGACTTTGACTGGAAGCGTTTTTCAAGTTGTCGCTCTCGACTGTGACTTGTGCGGGCATGGCGGTCATGGTTGCAGCATTGGCCCCGGCCACCTGCACAGTTCCGTAGGCTTCCTGGGGGATGGCGATGTGTGTGACCTGCTCCCGACCTCCGGCCCCCGCAGGAGCAGAATAGACAGGAATGGTCCAGGTCTCCCCTGTGGGACTGGTGATGGTGCCCGTGGCACTGTAAAGGTGGGAGCTGTCCACTGTTAGGAGGTCTGGCCGTAAGGAGACGTAACTCTGCTGTTGACCCTGTCCTTGTGGGATTGCTAAAACCGTCGCCACCTGTTGTCCAGGTAGGGCATAAGACACTGTGATGGGCATGTCCACCTTTCGTTTCTTGGCAGGTTGGAGGACACCTGCGCCTTGCGATGCGTTTCCAAGAGCTCTCCTCTCAACGCTGTCCTGTTGCTGAGTGGGAGAGAGGGCCCCCACTGTTTGAATTTGGATCTGTTGTCCCCCGGCAACAGCCGCCACCAACTGGGCTTGGAGCTAACACAAAGAAACGCATTTCATTAGTTTAGTGCCAAGTTATAAGTTATTGGCAATGGCATGAGAGGTGTGTGTCTAAGTAGTAAACATTAGTACTTGTTGGTGCTGCTCCTCAGTGAGATCGCCCGGCTGAATGAGCTGTGCTGTCGTCACGCCTTGAAGCTGCTGATGGGAGCCTGAAGGCACTTGGAGGACCTGACCCAGCATCTGACCAGAATGCTGGCCGATCTGCACCTGATTCGGGGATGGCGTAATCACAGCGACGATACAACAAAACTGAAAGCGACACAAGAAAAGATAAAAGACAAAAAACAAACCTGGATAATCTGCTGCTCGTCATTCTGATGCTGCGCTGTCGACTCTTGGATCTGCTGCTGCGGCTGAACTTGAACTTGAACCTGCACCGCAAACAAGAGATCTAAGTCGGCTATTGCCGCCACGTGCGGTTCAACTCAATGTGTGGCCGTGAGTCTTACTGGACAAGCGAGTTCCAGAAGCGAGCCAGCCACTTCAGTGCTGTCCGTGTAAATGCAATTTGCATCTTGCTGGTACACCATGGTCGCGGTGGTGGTTGTAACATCTTCACTTTGCTGGCTGAACTCCTGCAGTGCATCTGGACCTTTACTGGCCAAGGACTCGAGGAACTCCTTCATACGATGCTGGGGGATACTCCGAGCTTTCTGCCGCACGAGCTCCTCATAGGAGCCTGTGCCATCCAGGGAATTATTCATTGTTGCCAACACTTCTACAAAAGAGAAGCTGTGGAAAGAATAAGAATAAAGATCATCTTCATTGGACAAGTATGTTATTGATCTTTTTCATCACATAGCCTCTGGTTTATATCTCCATTAGTATTTAAAAGTTAACAAGAGGCGAAAATTATTTGCGCGACCCCCCGCTATGTGGGGTTTAACACACTCTTCCAATTAAATAGATGAGCTGGCTTACAACCCAAATAGGAAATGGCATAATGTTAATAACATAAACGCCCACATGATCAGAATCACTTTGAGAGGCTAATTATATGAAAACACAAAAGGAATTAGACTCCATTGGTTGGAGTTACTCACGTAAAATAGACAATATAACAACATAAACATTTAGGACATACACAACGGGTGTCAGAAATCTTCCAGGACTGGTGTCGACAAAGATTTATTTCTAAGCCAAACTACAAGATTTCCCCTCTAATGTGGGCCATCTAATCACAACAACAGAAAGATCCTGCGATCTTTGCTTCGTTCAGTACACAAGGCAAGAGTTGTGATAGGACGACTCCTGGTTTCTTAGCCTTGAGCATCCTACAGCTCCTGGCTGAAAATAATTTGACGTTCCTACTTTTTTTTGTCCTTCCCGCGCTCGCTCGAGGTGAGCAGCTTTGAAGACGCAGGAAAAAAAAAAAAAATCAGACGTTCTTCATGACAGAACTGCCAATGATTACAGAAGAATCCTATTTAGGACTAATTGAAGGAGTGGCGAAGCTGGTAGGCAAAGCGCATTGCACTCCAATGGCTTACTTTAAAAGGAAAAAATAGACCCAGCACCAACATTACTTGTGACACCTTTTCAGTAACTTTAGTCTGTTTTGTCATATAAGAACAGAGTAATAAACAGTAGTTTGGAAAACGATTTCGCAATCAACTTTAATTCAAAACAGTTAGTCAATGGAATAACTGATAAAACATCAATTTTAATGGCGACAGTCCTAAAGCGATACATGATTGAATATTTCGCAAGGCCAACAAAACATTAAGAAAAAAAAAATCAAACTATCTTGGAATCAAGACCCTCAAGCGGGACAAAAGCGACACTGCGATCATCAGCTTCTCTGCAGCTGCTGTCAAATTTGCAGCTCGCAGTCCTACGGCGTCTCAAAACATGACAGTGGGAGAACATGAAGGGGTTAATTCTGGCTGCGTGCAGTCGAGCTGGGCACAAAAGCGCGCTCACTTTCCAAATCCCGCACAGCAGCCACGGAAATTAACGTTTGATGCAACCGTTTCGCGGAACAATAACTTCGGACCGCTTATTAGGACATATTCAAGTTCTACGTGATATTCTTGCAGACGATCTACACAACATGCCAGCTTCGTCGTCTATACGGCGAACTAGCCGCATTATTGCTTCAGCTAGCTGCAAACAGCGACTTATGGCGCGAGCGCGACTATTAATAGTCGCAGTCTGTTTGAAACTAGCAGCAAGTTTGGAGAAAAGTGCCATTGTTGGCGACGCTACACCTGCAGTGTGTTTTCTGTTAGCTGCCGCGCTAGCAAACTCAATAGCATTAGGCTAGCTACCTCTCTTCCCCAACGGTGCCGAGTCTCGGGCCGCCCACTTCCCTAGCTGCAAAACGGCGCTTCTTTTTCGTCAATGAAGAAAATGTTTGCTGTTGTTTCTCTGTGGCGGTTAGTCTTCGTCTTCTTAAAAAAATGTTTTTAACGCTGCAGTCTGTTTTTTCCCCTTTTTCTTGACTACTTATATTTCGCTGGGCGCCATTTTACAACAGTGCCTCCAGACCAATGGGCACGCGATTTGTCAACCTGCCCTGATCTCGCGGGACTTCGGTGGCATGTTCTCGCGGGAACTGGCCCCGTGCGTTTGTTTGTTAAAGACGCCACACGCCGACTGGGCGACACAAAGGAGCGGTGAGATAGCGGTCGACCTTAAAAGCTTGATATTCCAGACACTCGTTCCTAGTGGTTGACTGGCATCTCAAGGTTTTAAGGTCGTCTTATTGACATGTTTGGACATTTCCAGTGGTTCTTATTAAACTCTGGGCAATGGAGGGTTAATTCCCAGTTCCAAAAAAATGTTGTCACTTTTTTGGGATAGCGTTGTCAGAATGAAACAGAAAACAACATGACACAAAACGAAATCAAATTGTTCCAAAAAGAATAAAGTCCCTGGGTAGCAGAAATTTTAGCTCCAGGTCCAACTGGTTTATGACAAATATTGTCAATTTATTTCCCACTTTTTGTTAATATTTCTTCAATTGATGGCTATCCACTTTTGCTTTTAGGTGTTGTGCTTTTTGTAATGTGAAACATTTGGAGTTGCCGTTTGTATAAAATGTGTTAAATAAATTTAACTTAACTTAACTTTATTTACATTTTTTTTCTACCAATATATTTAACCCTTTGATGAGTGGTGTCCTGAAGATGAGAAATATCAAATGTACATTTCAAATAGTTTTATTTTACTTAAGCACTTATAAACAAATAGCTTGAATTATTTGATTCATAAAATAAACCGTTTTACATAAGCACGGGAATGCACCTCTGTACCTTTTAGATATCAAAGGCAGCCATTCAATTACAGTAACTAAGAGGACCAACATTTTAAGTTGCATGGCTGTTTAAAGTTATATCCTCCTGCAATTTGCAACAAATACAATTCAAAATGAGCTCATTTTTTTAAAATTAATTGTAATTCATCAAAACAGAAAAATGTCTATTGCCAATGTTTGAAACAGGTCTGGAAGGATTTTTGAGGCGGAGGTAATGGTTCGAGTCCCACTTCCCACTACAAACAAACATCAAATGTCACCGAATACACTCGCAGCCCTCGCTCAAATGCCAAAGGATTGCACACGCCTTTCACTTCCTCACTTCTCCCTGCATGTGTAATAGGTGCTAATTAGTACATACTTAGTATGCAGTAGTGAGATGAATTTCCCCTTCATGGGTTATAATGACTACAATTACTCAGATGGGATGTCATGAGGTGTGGCTTGTGAGTGCATTTGTTACTGATTGAAAAGCAGACAAAATGCAGATTTATGTAATAAATTTTAATTTTCCCTGATACACGAGAGCACCCTCTGTGACAAAAAAGAAATGCTTTGCAATAGCGTCGTGGATTTGACAGCATCACTTCTGCGTCATACAAGACGAGAGACAATAATATCGTAATGAAATTCAGGTATTATGGTATGCATTGCACAAACAATCAAAAGAGGTAACAATGAGCAATTACAAATGCTCATAATTTCACGCTGATGTTGCAAAGTTTGATGCTAAAGATAATAAAGTACTTCAAGTTACCAGTAAAATGGTAAAAAAGTACTTCAAGTTACCAGTAAAATGGTAAACACCGTAGACTTCAAACTATGATTTGAATTATAAAAAAAACCCATTCCAATTTAGATGGATGTGGTGGAAGAATGTAGTTCCCAATTTATTTCAATCTTAACCAACAAAGATGCTGGCTTTCTGCATGACGTGATGCAATTGAGTTTGGCATGTATCTGTGGGCTCATGGGAAGCGGGACACGTAGCTTGATCACAATCAGACATTTAAATCTTCCCTGGATCCTCTTTGAGAGTAACTGTCCTGTTGAAGACCAGCTGTAAAGACAAAGGGGACAGGGAATACAAATAAAAAAGCACTTGACACATGTTTAGTGGAAAAAAATAAACTACAATTTAGTTTCTATTAAAGCATTTAATGTATTTTGTTTTCTAATATTTAACAACCAGCAGCTGTTCCAATGTACCTTGTCTGCCGTGCTGTCAGGGTCCAGAGAGAAGTAGCCAACTCTTTCAAACTGGAATTTGTCAAGGACTTTTGCGCCCTTGACAGACGTATCAACGAAGGCACTCTTGATTACTTGCATAGAATTCTGCATTTGGGGCGACGGGAAAAGATTTTTATTTTTTAATCAAACTACTACAATCCAATGATGAGAACTCAAGAAAACAGCGTGCAGGCGTGAGAGGGTCACTCACTGGGTTGGCGTCACTCAGGAAGCCATTGGGAACCTCAGCTGGATCCTCAGGATGTTTGTGTAGGAATCTATAAACATGGTCAGTTTAATATAAATAATAATATAATATATAAAAAAAGATGCTGTCATCAATGGAAACTTACAGCCTTTCGTAGATGCGCACTTCGCACTCAAGTGGCTGGCTGACCCAGTGGATGAAGGCCTTTGGTTTCTCTGCGGTATCAGAGCTGCAGCAGCTCACCTGAAGTTCCACCACTTTACCTTGAGCGTCCTGCAACAGAGCAAGCATGGAGGATAGGAACAGAGGCTACCCAAAAAAAAAAAAAAAAATGCTCAATTTGCTGAGTTGTACCTTGATGACCTTCTTCACAGAGATGACATACCCCGCATGCCTTAAGCCTACGGGCTGGTCTGCGGTCAGACGCTTGTAGCTTTTTTCCGTCACCTGAAAAAAAAAAAAAGTAGCATCAACTTCTACTGTATAAACAGAATTAATCAGAAATGGTTGTTATTGTGCATGTCAAACCTCTTTGAAGTCACTTTGTTCAATGAAGATGGTGCTTTTAAATGGCACAGTGTGGCTGCCCTTGGCCTCATTAGCAGGGAAGTCTGGCACGCGTACTTCTGACTGAGAGGAGGCGATGGGAGATCATTACATCATCAAGAAAGAAGCCATAAAACGGTAAAGAGATCAAAACGATTGGGTCAACTGCCACCTTCAATCATGAAAGCGAAACAAAAAAAAACGGTATTAACCCGCCCACACACACCCTTACAGTTTTTCAATTATGGAAAAGTGTATCCCCAGAAGAACATTTACTTGCTTTTAGCATTGTTGCACAGCCATGCCGCAACAGAAGAGGTCATTCTTCACACTATCCCAGAAAAATTGTGTTTGTCCAAAAATGACTTGGTAGAAGGAGTTTAATACGGTGTAAATTATGGCCCCTGATCTGATTGATTACAAGATTTGAGTCGGACACCTTCGACCATCGTAAACCTATGAAACATACCTTTGAGTCCTCAGGAAAGTTTATAATGGTGACTTTGAGAGGTTCCAACACGGCCATGGCTCGCGGGGCCGTTTCGTTGAGCACGTCCCTGACACACGCTTCCAGAAGATGCGGCTCGGTGGTCGTCTGGGAAACCGTGACTCCCACCTAGAAACGTGTCACAAACTTAAGCGCGACATGTGACTCTTCGGCCATTCCTCCATTCATCCGGCTTTACCCGAGCGCAGAAGTTGTTGATGGCCTCCGGTGGAAAGCCTCGCCTCCTAAGTGCGGTTAAAGTAAAGAGGCGAGGGTCGTCCCAGTCTCTGCGATTAGACAGAATATATCAATTCTTTTTTAAGGAATATTTGACACAGTTGTATCATAAATACTTGAGGCTAAAATAGTCAATATAGTAACATACATGTTTGCTTGTATGTCTGCTTCTCCATTTATCTGTTCTTTTTTTATCAATAATAACGATTTGGGTTTTGGGATTTAGCCAACCGCTACAGATCTGACATTAGTAGGCGTGTATTTATTCAATCTCAAGGTTAAAAGAATTTATTTAAGTAAGGGCAGAACAGACGAACGGCGGAACAGATTTTGCCATTTGCAATTTTACCTGACCACTCCCGTCTCCACCAATTTGATGATCTTCCTCTTTGACACCACAGTGTAGGTGAGGTTCAGGCGGCCATATTCCCACTGAACAGGACAGTACACGTCCAGAGCATTACATAGCCAGTAATATGATGACCGCCTGGCCAAAATAAAAACAATCAGCGGGGGGAATTTCCACGCCAAATGAATTTAGGATGGATAATGATGGTAAAAAAATCAATGTCTACCTGGCTTGGAACTCTTTTGTACAGAGTGAATGTGTGATATTTTCGATGGAGTCACACAGACAGTGGGTGTAGTCATAAGTAGGATAGATGCACCTGAAGAAGAAGAAAAAAACATTCATCAAGAACAGCTTTTATTCCAAATGTAATTACTATTGCGAAAACTAGCCTACCATTCATCTCCTGTTCGATGATGCGGCGTGTACTTGATTCGATATGCCACGGGGTCCATTTTCCCATCCTCCATAACAGTCTTCATCCGGAGTGTAATTTCTCCTTCAGCAAACATCCCCTTTTTCATCCTCTCAAACAAAACCAAAGATTCTTCGACGGGACGGTCCCTCCATGGTGATGGAGGGGTATTGTGGCCCTTCAGTTCCTCCGCCTTCTGGTGGCACACGTACGCGTGACCCCTGAGGGAAGACAAGGACGAAAATGAAACACCTTCAAACCGAACGGTGCTTTCACAAACACACGCACACACGTGTTGCGCTCACCTGCGAATGAGGTCCAGTGCAAGATCGTAGAGTTTCTGGAAGTTGTCCGATGCATGTGTGACTTCATACGGCGTGTAGCCTGTGCAAGACCGCAACATTATTAAGATACCGATTGTCTTCATTATTGATAGACCAATATGCTTTTTTTCCCCAGGTGAACAGGCAGCTTAGTGCTGATTGGCTGCTACAAAGAACCAATCAGATAGTTCTGTGGGCGGATAATCTGCTTCTGCAGGCAGGGCCACAAGCACATGAGAGAGAGAGAGAGAGAGAGAGAGAGAGAGAGAGAGAGAGAGAGAGAGAGAGAGAGAGAGAAGAGAGTGAGAGAGAGAGAAGAGAGCAAGAGAGAGAGCGAGTGAGAAAGAGAGCCAGCGAGAGCGAGAGAGAGAGAGCGAGAGCGAGAGCGAGAGCGAGAGCGAGAGCGAGAGCGAGAGAGAGAGAGCGATGTGTGTGGCAGCGAGCTAAGAATAAACCAGCGTTTAATTTATCTGCATTGAAAGTTTTAAAAAAAGGCCGATGCCAATAATCTGCAAAATGCCAAATATTTGCCCGGCCAATAATCAGTCTATCACTATTCTGTAAGAAGAAAAATCCTCTTCGCCAACTCACCGAGCCACTCTACCATGTCCTTGATGGCAGTGAAGTATTTTTCTTCCTCCTTCTCTGGATTTGTGTCATCATATCTCAAGAAACAAATTCCATTGTTTGCCTGGGAAGGAACAAACATGTATAAGGCAGCTGCATTGTTCGCGACGAGGTTGAAATGGAAGAAAGGACATACCTTGGCATAACCAAAATTGAAGTTAATGGCTTTGGCGTGTCCAATGTGAAGGATACCGTTGGGCTCAGGAGGGAAACGGGTGCGTATCTACAACCGTTGAGACAAGAGTCAAATTTGGTTGGATTGTTTTGGTTTTTTTTTTTAACATTTGATCTCACCTGTCCACCAAAGAGCTCCATGTGCTTGTTGAGCAAGTTCATAGTATTCGGTGTAACCACATAGCCCTCAGTTGTATAGTTCTCACCTGCAAAACCGTCAAGAGCGATACGGTAATGATGCTTAGTATGGAGGGAATTCACTATCTCATTTTGTGGTTGTTTCCTTTGTCACCTGGTTTGTGGAACTTCAATGCTTCTCCCCTGAGCTGCTCCATTAGCGACTTTCCTTCCACAGCTGTGATCTCACCTAAATAACACACGTCATGATAAAAAAAAAAAATAGACAAACAACTAACTTAACTGCTGTCAGATGACCACTTTTGTGTAAGGATGTAAAGATTCATCGAAAGTCATCGTAAACTGTTATTAACTGTTAATAACTAACCGTAGCCGCTCTCTCATGTCGCCACTGTAAACAAAATGCATACACACATAATGTATCTTATTTGATTTGACACTAGGGCTGCCACGATTAATGGGCTAATCACGACGACGTATTCGATCAAAATTGGCGACAATTCATTTTGACGAATGACATGACGTTTATTATCGTATTTAATAATTTGGCACTGTTTTCTTCTGAAAAATGCCTCATCCGCCGTTGGCTGTTTGCCTGTCTGCAGCGCACATGCGCAGAAGTGGTAACCTGGGTCATCAATGATGTAAAACAGAAGGATTGTGGGCATTTGAGTTGCACGGCTAACCCGTGTTTGCATCAGCAATAGAGTCCAAAAGTCCGGGCACATTTCACAAAATTACTTAATACGATTTAGATCTCCCTTTCATAGCAGCATGTCAGTGATGAACGAGTATCTAAAAAGGAAGCACTTTGCAGCTGATTTCCGATTTAATTTCAGACAAAGGGACAGTCGTGTTTGGAAGCTAGCTGCAGTTAGCACACAAAGGCTACCGTGTGCGTCTGATGGAACACAGCACGCGATGTCCTGTTGTAGTATGCTAACATATCCCAGGGTCGATTGTGGATTATGGCGGAATTTGTTTTTTTGTTTTTTTTAAGTTGAATCAAATCCAAATCCGTAACTGAAAATCAAATCAAATCGGCGCTTGGGTGAATTGTTACATCCTAACTTTTATCCAATATTGCATCTTACCATTAAGGGCCACCTCCTCTTTTTTCGTTTTCACCTCGTTCTCAATTTTACTTTTCTGGGCCTGCAATGTATTCAGAGAAACAGTGTTATTCATTTGCTTAATTTCAGCGAGACAACAGGAAGGAGTTGTTTGTTTAACTTGAATCCTGGAAAGTGTGAAAAGGAGCTAGCCTAACTTTGCTCTGAAAGTAACATTGGTCATGAATGTTTGATTCACGCTCACAGATAACTTGCTTGTTGCGGAAAACAATTCAGGAAGTTACCCATTTCCTAGTTACCTTAGATTTCTTCTCAAGGTCAGCCTCTGTCTTGGGACCTAGGAGGTGCAGGACCTGTAGAACCAACCGTAATTTACTTTAGATAATCAGAATAAAATGTAATTGGCTTGATCTAACATTCAAAACAAAATATGCTGTACTCCCAATGCATCCTTATTCAGACCTACCTGCACGTCCATCTCATTTTTGAGAACTTTCCCATCAGCCCATTTAAGAGCGGAGCGCACCTCTCCTGCAACAAACACCAACATTTTGGCTTTCTGATTGCGCAACGTCACTAGCTTGTGAAATATCTGGCCAGCTAGGTGAGTGATCCTACCCATTAGCAGGCCCATGTTGAAGTGGTACCTCTCCTTTCCAAGCTGTTCTTTGTGCTTCTTGATCACAGACTCCACCTGCACAAAAATGTCCCGTCACTGAGCAATGCACATTAAAGCTTGAAAGTTGTACATGTGTTCATGTACTTACAGCATCTTCAATCTGTTCTGGTGTTATGACCACACCCACTCCACAGGCTTCGTTAAACTCATTCTGACTGAGGGGGTCTTGAGGGTGACTCTTAACAAATTCCAAAGCAGCTGCAGATTCAGAAATGTTTCAGTATATAAACGGCACAATGCCAAATTATTGCAAGCAGGTCATGGGGAGTAACTTCTTTGTCAAATATTAATACGTCCTGATTTTGAAAGCAAATTATCAGCATAGGTTAGGTAATGATTTATCTAAATAAACCGGCATAATTTACAAGGGTGTGTGACGCATTTCTGAGGGCAGGAGCAGATTTACCATAAGATAAACATAGGAAATTGTCTGAGGGGGGGGGCTCAACATTTCCAACACAACTCACGAGTGACGCTTTTCAATAACACGGCTTTGTGAAGGAAGACTCAGAGAGTAAACCATATATAATGTTGATGAATGTTCTTATCAATTACAGTAATCTTATCGATATGATTCTCTCGTTAGATAAGATGATAATCCTCAAGAATGGGATTTTAAGGATCGATGAATACCATGGTTTAATGTGAAGAAAACATTTTTGTACAGTACTGTATAAGAATGGGGAAGCCCCAATAATTGCATTTGCCTTGAGCCAGTACGTAAATGCCTATATACGTTCCTGGGTGAGGTGTTCCAGCATGTCAAAAATTACCAGCAAGTTGTTGCTCTGTGGTAACTTTACGCAGCGCTATGTTTTCTGCGAGGAATGCCAGACGTTTTGTGTCTTTGAGGCGAGAGGCCAGGCTGTATAACAATGTTCCAGTTGCTTTGTCCACTTCTGTGGCTCCACTGACACTGCGTGCCTAGGGAAATAATTGAACGCAAACAAGGAAAAAAATAAGAACAATACAAATTGTGACCTTCATTAAAAACAGGGGAAAAAAGCCCAGACACATGCATCTCCAATAAATATGTTGACACTCACACAAGGATGTTAAAGTGAAAATGAAAACACAGTGACCCTCACTGCACACTAAGCAGCTGCAAGACACTCAAGTAAACAGAAATATGTCCGTACGAATTGAACAATTATATATATAGTTTACTTTATTTTTTTGCTGTAACACAAGAAGTGATCAGCATGTGGCTGTCACAGCTGTGCCCTCTCGACTGAGTTCCACGAATAGATTGGGGGGTGTCAAACCTGATCGATAGCGCTCTTCAAGCTGGTACTCAACGCTGCATTTTTCAGCGTTTCTTTCACTTTCTGTTCACTAAGCCCAATGGAGATGAAAAGTTTCGATATATCGTCCATTTTCCCACTTTTCTCCGGCAGGTTCACGTGGACACCAACACACCAGTGCCCAACAAGCTCGCTACTTTGAGAAAGAGAAACTACTTCCTGTTCGAATTAAAGGGGGACGGGCAAATAAACATATGAGCCAATTGGAAGTCAAGCGTTAGGGCAAGGTCAACCAATCACGTAATGGTTTCATAGAAGCACCGCCTACTTTAAGGAATATCGCCAATCACAACCATCGTGGAACATAAGTGTAACGAACTACTGCGTAAGAAATATTGCGTCAGAAATTCATTCCAGACTTTTTTTCTACACCTTTCTACTCTCATGAATTTATTAGGACCGCAAACTCGTTGTACCAATTTTAGATTCAGGTTGAATATGAAACGGAACACACGACACATTTTGTCATTCTATAACGTGTTCAAAATCTCTGTAATGCGTGCGTGTGTGACAACATTTTTGGGGTTGTGCGTGAAATACAACTCAACGTTTTGTAGTTTGGGATTTTATCAATAGAAAGCGACTTTATATGCAATATCTAATGTCCCAGTGAGAGTCTTATTTTTTAAAACATGATTACTATTCGCTGTCCATCCATTATCCAAGCTTCGTCCCTACTAGTCACTATTCGATTTTTTTTTAATTATAAAACCATGGCTACTATAACACCAGAATTAATACGATTTATATATGGTGCTAATTTGGGTATTTTTTGTCCACGAAGTAATTCCATAAACGTCACCCTAACATCATCCCTTTGAAAAATGGAAGTTAGTCGACAGTTTGGTTCACTGTATGCATTGTAAACATAGTGAAATATATGTTCATTGTTTGGTGTATTTGTGGGCGGTGTCAGTTGAGTGGTGGGTGACGTCATTGAGAGGGGACGAGCCAGGTTGGGGGGAAGATTGGCTCGGGCACGTCTTACAACCAGTTTACGACTCTTACAGCAAGCGTAACTACTACAGCGTTACCATTTCCGCTATGACGTCATCAAAGTTCCGCCGGCAGACCGGTGGTAAACAAGGGAGACATAAGCAACTCGAGATTGTTTTCACTGTGATAATATATTAGATGCATCCACTCATGCCGTCAAATGCGAAAGGTTATGGCAACCCATGCAGTTCTGTCATCAGGAGTAAACGCGTGGAGCGCTCTGGCCTGTGAGAAGTCAGAGCTGCGACTGGATCTTACGCTTGCTTGTGGACAATCGTTCCGGTATGTCAGTTCAGACTCGTATCGTGAGTCGAGATATTTCTGCAGTTTACATTGGAAACGTGCCACTGCAAACACCTAACAAAATGTCTTCAAATATTGTCGATGCATAGCTTAGTCAGCGTACATTTCTGAGAAACATTATTTTTTATCCATCCAAGACCTGCAACCATTCACTCTCAAATTCAAACCAAAGATAACGCACATGTTTTCCCACAGCTGGAGGGAGACTTCAGATGGCCACTGGACTGGAGTGATGGGAGGACGAGTGTGGACTCTTACTCAAACTGAAGACACTTTGTGGTACCACGTTTACAAACACAATGACAGACAAGTGCACAGAAAAGTCACGGCAAGGGAGGGTGGTGTTTTCCTCAATGAGAAAAAGGAGTCGCAAGTGAAATGTAAAGCAGATTTAACGAAGGAAGAGAAAGAGGAATTAGTGGCTATCACCCGCCAGCATAACGAGCACGAGGCCATCTTGAGAGATTACTTTCAGCTGAATGTGAATTTGAGGGTTCTTTACAGAAAATGGGTAGCAGCGGACCCCCACTTCCAAAAGATTGCAGACATATTCACCGGTCAGTGTTTATTTGCATGCTATCGTTTTTCGACTAATGATTCCCTTGCAAACAATTTGCCATTTTCTTTCCACAGGTGTGCGAATGCTGCGCCAGGACCCCACTGAATGCCTCTTTTCTTTCATTTGCACCTCCAACAACCATATCTCTCGTATCGAAGGCATGGTGGAGAGGTTGTGTGAGGCCAGGGGTAACCTGCTTTGCCAGCTGGATCAAACCTCGTACTACGACTTTCCTTCACTGGGCGCATTAGCAGGTACAGTGTGACTGGTTGTAACGCACTAAGATTGTGTTTTGCTTGTGTACTGGTGTCAAATGATTCTGATTCTGAAATGCAAGGTCCAGGGAGGCGAAAGATCTGTGCCGCCAAAGTATATTTTTTCTGACCTACTAAAACCAATTGTGTGTTTTTTAGGCTTTCTACGGGTCAATAAAAAGCATCAAATGGATTTTGTGACAAATAAGGCCTTAAAATATATTAAAATGTATTAAAGACCGTTGCTGTTAGCTCTGAGCTAGCTTGCTGCAGCTCTCAAAGAGGGAAAAAAAAATCTGACATTGAGTAAGTCCTCCTCAGCAGTAGTTGGTGCTATAATGCAGTAATTTGACAAATTGGAGAGTCATTATCTTGTCAAATAGAAAGGTGGTTGTTCACTTTTTTTGTCATTGAGTTACATGAAATTTTGTATATCAAACATACTAGAGATAGCCGGACTCTGTGTCAGTGAGTACTAAAAGGGTGAATACTCATCCTGGTATCGGTCTTAAAAAGCGTGGTTTCGGACATTCATAGAAGGAAGCTTTGAAATGATTTATGTTTTGTTATATCACAAAACCTTGGAATTTGAACAAGGGTGTGTAGACTTTTTCTATCTACCCTATGTGGTGTCATTTCTAACAATGTGCCGGTACTATACTGAATGTTCAATATTTAAACGAACCTGCATTTTGTACTTTGTAGACAGCAGTGTGGAAGCCTGCCTTAGAGAACTGGGATTTGGATACAGAGCTCGGTTCTTGCAACAGAGTGCAAAGCAGATTTTGGACAACCATGGTCACAAGTGGCTTGAAGGTCTGCGCAGTGTCCCATATTCGGAGGCCCGTGATGCTTTACGTTCCCTCCCTGGGGTGGGCATGAAGGTACAGCAGATGCAATGACGAGGTGGTCCTTAGTGAGCTTCTGAAATGCAACTTGGCCAATGTGTGCTCCTTCAGGTGGCAGATTGCGTATGTCTGATGTCTCTGGATAAGGCAGACGCTGTGCCAATCGACACGCACGTGTGGCAAATTGCCAAGCGTGACTATAAATATGCCGCTGCCAACGAACCCAAAAGCATCACAGAAAGGCTTCACAAAGACATCGGTTTGTGTTCATGCGTCTCATCGATCATATTTCGGGAGTATCCACACGGCTAATGAATGCTTCCGCTTGTACACAGGTGATTATTTCAGGAACCTGTGGGGTCCTTACGCCGGTTGGGCACAATCAGTAAGTGTTGACCGCCTCCTTGCATTTTGTCCATTGTAACCACTCAGTGTATTTCCATTGTTTAGGTATTGTTCTGTGCCGATCTCAAGAAATTCCAAAAACTGAAAGAAACGCCGCAGCTGAAGCGGGCGAAAGAAGAGTCGGACAGTGAAAGCATGGAAACATGCAAGAAATCAAATAAAGAGACTGTCAAAAATGGTCCTGTGAAAAACAGGAAACTGAAGTCAGCATGTCAAAAGAAGGGAAAGGTGTCTGTTAAGGAGGAGAAGATAGTATAACGTACTGTACTTTTCTACAATACACAATTTGATACCGCAACTTTGTTAAATAAGTCATTTTGGGGTATGATTTTTGTAACCTTTGTTCTGTCAACTTACAAATTTAGCACTGTGCTGAGTCTTTTCTTTTAATAAATACAAAAATCGCACATTTTCCATCCTCAGTAACGTCTTGCTAAGAAAGCACATCAGCAAACTCCAGGACACACAAAAGTGGCCTCTAGATGGCAGTATGCACCGGAAGATATAACATTACACATTAATGTCACATATGGGTCATTCGCTTGTCTATTTTAAACATGAAGACTAAGTAGCATGTCTTCCCTGAGTGAATGCATTCTGTCAGGATCCTTGCTATTAATACCTCATGGCTTTTGTGTTCATATCGAAAAGAGGTCAAGGTCATTTATGGGCATTTTTATTGGGTTTATTTATTTTATTTTTGTGCTTGTAAAGTGCATCAGTGGCCTCGTGTTTATCTGCACGGGTTTGACTGTGTCAGCTGGCCTTTTTAACAGCAGCGATTGTTTCTTTCTCTCTCAATGCTTTGGTCTTTGTGTGAGAAATACTGGCCTCTTTGCCACATGAACAAAATGCAGTATGTGCATATTCATGGCTTACAATTTAAGGTTCCATTTCCCCCTCGACGCAGGGAATTTGGGTCATCTTGAATACAGTTGCATATGTTATGTTTATGTATGTGTCGTTTTACCGCAGGTGCTGTTTCTATGTTGGTGCGTGCAGCCATGTGTGTTTAATGAATATGTGAGTCAGCGTTCATGCCCACTCCATTTAAGCTGAACACGGGCTGGGGCCCTGCTTTCGGGCAGAGCCATGCAGGCAAGAGAGGAACGGCGCAGTGAGAATGGAGTCAAGAGAGCAGCAAAAATGAAACAAAAAGCGGTTGGGAGGGTTGGGCGAATGTGCACCAGGAGTGGGCACATGACTTTAAAAGGAAAGGCCACGTGCTACAATTTAACACGCAACACTGTATTATATAAGTGATGGGTCTCAGCTTGTGTTACGTCCTTGGTTGTGCTCATCTGCTTTGTTTTACTGTGATGACTTACTTTTAACACTAGGGGGCGTAACAATTTGTCATTCGGGATAAAAGTGAAAGTCTGTCTGGATCAATAAATACTATGCGACGCCAGCGATTTGCTATGTTGATTACTCAGGAAATTTAATTGGTGATACAGCAACATGTTTATCTGTTTAAATCTAATAGAATTACTATTTGAGTTACTTTTGTTAAGTAATATAACTAATTAATTGTATTTCCAACTCAGGAAAAGTCTTGTGCGCCTGCGACATAATTGCAAATTAATAGCACATGAGCAGAAACAGCCAATCAGAAGCTTTAGAAGGGGCAAAGGCAGAAGAAAATAAATTGATCAGTGGAATTTTTGCGGCGGTTTTTCAAATTTAACTCAAATTGTAATCAACATTCCAAAAGCAACTCCATTTTAATTAGCATACTCATTTTCTCTCGGTAATGCAAGGTAAGTTTACGTTATCTTGTTACATGTACCGGTAATTTGCTACTCCCGACCCTGCTCATATGTTAAAAGTTAATGTAAGCAATGAAATTCCAATTCATTTGCCATCAGAGATGACGGCTACGCTGGGATTTTACTCAACCGTGTTTTCCCAACGTCTTCGAAGCACATCCACCCTTCTAGTTTCGAAAACGATGAATGTTATTACTGCTGAATAGTAACAGATGTATTACAGTGTGTGTGATACATTGCCTAAGATGGATAAAACGAGGAGACGTGTTGATTCACTTTAGATGTGGTCAAAGTAATGCAACCCAGTGCAGCTGGAGCCACTCCTCATATGGAAGTGTGTTTTGGGGGGGGGGGGCGGGGCACACCGATTAATCTTTGCAGTCTAGACAACCACAGACCGAAAGAGAGAGTTGATGAATTGACATTGGCGTATGAATATCTTGGCTGGTATTGGTAACACGAGGCCTCATTTTCTTTCCCAGAGATGTAAACTTTCTTGCAACTGATCGGACAATGGCTTTGCCTGGCAAGTGATGAAGGCTGTAGTGCCTTGTACAATCTAGGAAGCGCCAGTTCTGTCTGTTCCAGTGTTGAAGTGATACCCCTCAAATGACGAAGTGGAACGTGTTCACCACATCCTTGGACGAAGATGAATGTGGGCACGAGGTAGCGTGAGTACCATGTGTGGCTGTGGTGTCACCCCCCTTTTTATGAGGTCCTGCATTTTGCACGCTTTAAATGCTCTGTTTCATTACTTGTTGGTTTGAGTTTGGAAATGATTTTCTATATTTAGGAATAGCTGTCAGTCGAATATGATTAACTGCACACTAGCGGCATGCATTATTAGATATACCTGCAACCTTTCTGAAAATAATGACGTGACTCATATTTGATTGACAACGTTGCTGAAAATTGCACTGTATTGCTGGAAAAGAATGATTGCATTTTTTAAATACAATCCTTGTATTGGATTTTATCAGATTATGCCGGCGTACCAAATAATTTAAGATTACGCATTTGTGTTGTTTTTGCATTTGGGGGACTGTGGATAGTTCTTACTAGGAACAATGATGCAGCACACACTTTGAAAAATTATTTTGAAAAGAAATTGATTGATTTTTTTTTACATACCCAATTGCATTTTTTGAAAATGCTGATAAAAATTCAATATGGAATAGAGGCAAATGGGTGACAAATAAACGATAATTATCCAAAATGTGACAAAATATTGAAGGGAAATAAGTCTGCAAATATGCAAATCTGCTGTTGCCAAATTGCGAATATGCAGGGTGGACTTTAGTTTTAAGTTGTAATATCACCAATCACCACTAGATGGCTTTTTTTTTTTTTGGGGGGGGGGTGGATTTGGAATGATATGCAGCACAAACAGTACCTCAATAATTTTTGTAAAAAACCTCTTGTTGGTGTCGTGCTCAGCGGTTTTGTGCCATCCTTGAATGGTACCTTTATGCAAAAGAGCCCTTTGGACTTGATTAAACAAAATAGAAGAGTGTGGTTATGTTGTTTGTTAACCCTTTGCTGTTTGGTTATGATAGAAGATGTTTTATTCATACATTAAAAAATTAATGAATTAAAAATGAAATATATTTAGAGCACATATTTGGTCCATATTTAAAATAGCATTTTTGTCTTACATACAGTTAGAAAGTATGTGGTCCTAAATTGCCCCTCCACCCCAAATAGCATTGATTAAAAAAAAAAACATTTAAGTTGCCTTTCCCTGTACTAGAAGGTGCTTGTGGCAAAGGAAGCGCTTAACATGTGCAATAAGTAGCGGACTCATCATGTAAACATCTTACATCACAACAGGAATGTAACGAAACATATGAAGAGTTCTCTTAGTGAATCCCACAGAGGAAATTCTGATGTTAAAGCCGATGCTTAAAATGTTTTAATAAAGATAAGAATAATAGAAAAATACAAAGTGGGAATTAACGAGAGGTGGCATGTGATTAATTAATTTATTTCCAAAACAGATGAGCTGTCGCTTGCCATGTTTAAACCCCGCTTGGCGTTTCCTGCTGGCTCAGTTACAATGTAATGGCATTATGGCAATCCTGTGTCGTCCACGGGTTTATTTTTAGGATTACGCCACACACTACATGGACGCAAACAACAACGACGACGGTGGCTTCCTGCTTCATGCGTGTGCCACCAAGAAAGAGGACACTTGTACTCCAGCCGCAACCAATCTCTACAATTATACCACATTTAACTACGGATATATAATTCTAACATACAATTATTGAATTCTATTAATTATATAATATAAAAAGTCTCCACACCCCTGTTCAAATTGCAACTTTTTATGAGATTAAAAAAATTATACAGAGATAAATAATTTTAAAACAATTTCTCCACAGTTTTTATTTAATCCACAAAATAATAACAACAATACAAATGTATATATTTTACAGAGAAGAATTAAGTTTACTTTTATTTTAATGTTTTTTTTTTTATATTGATTAATGAAGCAAAAAAAAAAAGGGGGGGGGGGTGTTTGAGCACCACCCAGTGCCTATGTGTGCACGTGCCTGTTGTGAGCACTTTTGCCAAATCTATAAATGAAAGAAAAACAAAGGCAGAAAATGTGATACATATGCTGTGCAGCTCGTGTACGTCATTATATTGTGCAAGTAGTCCCCTTTTGCACAATATAATAACGTGGCTTTGTCATTATGTGTGCATTTGTTCCCACAGCAGCAGCAGCACGTCCCAACAGGACTGTTATTGCACCCCAGACCAGAAGCCGAGCAGGTGGGGGCTGAAAAGCAAGCTGGCACCGGGGCCAATGTGCAGCATGATGATGCAGTAAGATGGAGGCCAGCTCATATTCCACCGTGTCCTCTGCTGATGCACACGTACGGTATCAGCTAACTCTTCCCCCGCTAACAGCATTTTGAGATGCCGTTATGGCTCCTTGTAGCCATATAAAACAAACAAATTAACCGAGTTAATATATTCTACTGCCATAAACTGATGTCAGTTTAGCACAATGTGCCACCTTAATGTCTGAATGCCCCAAGAGATATATTTTCACATTATGAGTCATCACTTCATTTTTTATTTTTTTGCTTTGTGTTTCAAGCAAGCTTCAGAGTCAACGCTGCTCAAATGAAGTGGAGGAAAGTTTAGTTGCCGTGGGCAGTGATGCGACTATCTTCGCACACAACGTTGAATTTAGTGACCGAGCACTATTTGCGGTAGTGGTGTAGCTAGCAATTTGGTGTCAGTGGCTACTTATACGTGGCGTCTCGTTGAACAGATGTATAGCGCTTGTCCAGTAGGAGTTTTAATTGTTTGGTATCACTCAACCTGGATGGTTGTTTATGCAGGTGTCGTGATGCTAGCCTGGAGAGCAGCATGTAGCAGAGACTTCAAAGTAGCCTTAGCAGGATTTTTTTTATTTTAATCTTAACCAACTGGAAAGCACAAAGTAAAGGTCAGGAACCACTAAGTGGTCATACAATACAATGCGATTTTTAATCATTAAATGTAACAAAAAATGTTGCGGCTTGAACCGATTGAAATCATTTAAATTCATTTCTATGGGGAACATTGATTTGATAAATGTGTTGCAACATTTGTCAAAGAACGAATTCAATTTGTAAATCAAGTACTGCTGGATGTGTATCGTCACGTTACACTTTTCAAGCTAACAGCGTGCGTGCGAAGTTGGTATGGTTTCCCTCCAAAAGACTCTCTTCGTAGGCTACGGGTTCCGTGGCGAGCGTTCGCGTTCTCCTGCTGATTTGTTTGTTTGTGTGTGGGGGGGGGGGCGTGCTTCCACGAGAGGGGGTGGGCAATGGACAGTTGGACATACGGAGCGAGATGCAACGGTCTGTCGGTGGGAAGGGGCGAGCGGGGAGGCGATACTGGGGGGCGTCTCCCTCTCTCTCCAGTCCTGCTCATGAGCTCATGGTCGAGCCGGTTGGTTGCAGCAGCGCAGAGCTGAGCGTCAATTCTCACACTCCTCTTCGTCTTCCTCCAGGAATCATCGGTGGACTATGACCGCCTGTGCCGCAGCGAGCACGTCGTAACCGGCGTCGTGGCGCAGAGGAGCCGCACAACCAGCAGGTACGTGCAATCTTTTTCGTGGCGACTCTGCGGTGCGGCGTCACTTTTGCGCAGTGAAACGATGTGACGTGACGAAGCGTTGTGGACAGAATTGTAGGCTACTGTAGGTCATGTCTATTTCTCGCCACTGTACTCATTGTAAAATTTTACCACTTGCTCCTCCTCTGAGTGATTTCATATTTTGAATATTGTTAGGGGGTGGGTGGTCTAAACACATTGCGGTGTGTGTTTGTTTATGAAGTGGTGGGGGCCCCCCCATGAATTGTAAAAAATAAAATTTTTGTGGAACAAATGAAATCATTTTTTTTATTTAGAAATGTATTTGGAATGTACCGAAGTTCCTTGATTGCCAAAATTGTTTTAATTTATATATATATATATATATATATATTTATTTATTTAATGCAGTAGTGATACCTTGTTCCAGTCCACCAAAATATTTTTTGTAATTTTTTTTGTCGCCTTTAAAATTAATTAATGAATTAAGATAGATAGATAGATACCACTTCTGCTTGGTGGAGGTCATTAGTGCAGTTCATGCACTTAGCTCAACACAAATGACAGTCAATTAATCCACTAAATAATTGTTTCTCAAACCATAACTTGGAGGATGTCTATAAAATAATTTGCACTGAATTATATTATATCATTGTGAAAACAAAGTTCTTTCCTAAATATAGGGTCCGACACATCAATAGAACAAACGTACCAATGACTTCCCCTTCAGTGACCTTAGCTTTGGGCCTGTTGTAATTGTGACGTATCACATAAATGTGACATCACTGCACAATTTTCCATTTCTGTTCAACGGGATGTGAACCTTTTGGTTGGCACGTTCAAAGAATCTAATAATTCCCTCTTAAAAGAGAAAACCTCCTAATAATGATATCTGCTATCTCATATTAAATATATATTTCTGAAATGATGTGCAGTTTATTGCGCATTGGCTAATATGGACTTGGCGTACTGGCAATTTTATGTTTGTGATGCGCCATGATTCCAATAACCCCTGCAGTAAGTTTTTGCTCAAGCTGTTCTATTTTACTGTATCAGTTTGAGGAGAGTGTTGGTTTACAACTTAGTCATGCTGGCCGGGGCTTGTTGAAATGTGCTTGGCTACCAATCCCAGGTCAAATGGACAGAATATTGGGAAGTGAAACAGCACAGCCCACATGCAGCAAAGGGACATTTTCTGAGTTTATTCTGAGATCCCAATAAAATGGGAAATGGACCTTGGGTGGATGTTGTAAAGTTGTGAAGGATTACAAAGACTGCATTAGTTGAGATATAATGGTTTGTTTGCTTGATCACATGTCTCCCAATTCTCCATTTTAACTATGAGCTTCTTGGGTTTCATTAAACTGAGCCAGGAACCAAATTAGTCCAGCAAATTGAAATAGCATTACACCCGTCACCGTTAAACTAGCAGCAAGTGGAGCGACGCCTCTACATTTGTTCCACACTCGCAGGTGCACAGCACGTTGTGTTTGTGTGCAGTTGCAACACACGGGTTTGTCTGCATGGTGTCAACATGGCGTAGGATTCACAAGCATCCTCGTCAGGAATATTTGAACACATCACTCCGGGAGAGGAAAGTGGGCCAATGTGCTTCTGGATGTCAAGCGGAACCCGCCAGATGAACTCAATTCCGAAGAAAAACAACACACCCTGATCCACTGGCAGGACAAGAAGGCTTCATCTCTCCTCCAACGTGGCTCAACTAAAGATTTACAGCTTGTTTCTGCGGCCCGCTCATGGACAAGTTGGCATTTGCGTAAAGGCTGGAAGAGGACAGAAGCTAAGCCATGAAGCCGTGCCTTTGTATTGAGTTGTCTTTTTACTGCAATAATGGCTTACCTTGGAGGCTTTTAAAGTACAATACCTTCTCTGAAATTCCAGCAGTCTGTCTGGCCAGAAGTTCCAATTCTTAAAATGTCACAACTGAGAAATAAAACACAATTCCAATGAAGCACAAAGCCCACTTAGCATTTAACAACATTGCCGGCTTTTAAAAGCTTTGTCCCGAACGCATCAAATAGTCATCACAAATGTTACACCGGCAAATGTTTACCACACAACACTTCACTTAACACCTTTTATTGCATCCAGCTGCAACGGCGTGAAACCTTTGCGTTACTTTGTGTTGCAGTCTAACACTTGTGGACTTGTGATGTGGGTAGTGTCTTTGGCCCGGCAGTGTTTGGTGGTTGCACACGATTTAGCAGCTGTCTCGCGCGGTCACTTGTGGTGCGTCACTGAGAACGTGGGGCCACTATTTGGCCACCTGAACATACTCATTCTTACTGCATATGTGGAATGTGTGGCTTTGGGAATGATTGGGTTGGTGTTTGATGTGAAGCGTAACAGAAAAGGCAAAAATGTTCCGAATTTCTCAGTGAGCGGATGTCGATGAATGTCGCTTTGCTGAAAACATAAGGATGCTTCGTTTTGCGTTCATAGAGGAGGGGTTTTTTTTGGTGTTGCTTTGACTAAAGAGCAAATATTTGAGATCCGAGCACTGTACGGTGGCAGTGAACTCATGTTAGCTCAAATTTTATTGTCAAATCTGGTATTTTGTGTCATATTCGGAAATGTATGTCGCCATGGCAGTAAAATTCCTTGAATTAAAGATAAAATAAAAATAATTTCACATTGTTAAAACAACCATATAAGTCCGCAAGCTTAATGCTAACACATAATGCCTTGCACGGAAATAGCATTTATGTGTTAATGTTATAACACTTGATGCAAAGGATATTTAAACAAATGGTGCGGCAGCGCATTTAGATAGACTGTATGACAATACTTGGCATGCAGTAGAACCTCAGTTTGCAAGCGACCCGATTTGCGAACAATTCGGTTTACGAATAACTTTTTAAAGTCAAATTCCCTCGAGTTAAACAGTATTTCTGGCTTATAAACTGTTAGCATGGTCATGGAAGGCTCACGACTTTTTGCTTTTTCTCGTTTCCGGATGAAAACCATAGGCACCAAGGGTGGCCATTTAGGTCTTGCAGTCACCTCGGTAACCGTAAACATTGCGCACTGCACAAATCAACTTTGATTTCATCATTCTAAATTGGTTTTAACCTATCATTTTTAACCACTCAAATATTCAAAAATAAGGTAAAAATCATTTTCTTCCTTGGCTGGAACGGATTAATTGCATTTCCATTCCTTTCGATAGGAAACATTACCCCTATTGATGAACATGTCAGTCTGAGAATGGAACAAAATAGATTTGCAACCAGGATTTAGTCTGTATATTTAATCACACACTTATCAAAAATGTTAGTGTATTTTAGATTTGAAGCTGGAACAGATTATTTGCATTTCTATTCATTTCAATTGGAAACATTACCTCGGTTTACGAAAGCTTTAAGTTGCGAATGGTATAACGGAAACCAATTAAGTTTTGTAAACCAAGCTTCCACTGTACGATTGTTTTGAGTCATCAGCGTGCTCATGGAATCAATTCAACCCGTGTCTCAAGGCACAACTTGTACTTTTTATAAATCAGCCAGCGCTTTGGCCGCTATGGAGCGCAGCACTTGAATGTGAGCAGATAACCATTGTGTGAACTCCAAACCCCCTCCACCTCCCTTTTAGCCCCCTCCCCACAATAGCCCCACGCATGGTAGACAATGAAGTTTCCTGGAAAATCCTTCTATGGCCACCATCGTGAGTCAATATTTACAGGCCGCCTAGTGTGTGTTTGTGTTTGTACGAGTGTGCGTTGGGGGGTGAATCGGCGGATCCTCGAAACACCCTCCACGACCTTCAGCCTTTGATCTGACGGCGCAACATCAGTCAAAGATGCGGTAGGGCTCAGCACTTTTAAGATGGACATCCGTTTCGGATTGGGGATCAAAAGCAACCGCAATTGGTTCTGTATGGAGTCTCCTCTCTTCTTACGGTGCGACCTTGCCGGCTGGGAGGTAGCAGATTTGACACCTCCCCCAGGCGCAAGAGAGACATCGTTAACCGCCTTTGGACTATCTTAAAAGCTCAGCAGGCAGCTTTGAGGCAAGTTGGCTATCAGCACTGCAGTCAAATCAATTATACTCACGTTTATTTTGCTGGATTTTAAACAGCCCAACATAAACGGAATTATTAGCTGTGTTTGGAGGAGCAAATCTGTAAAATAAATAGGAGAAGCCAGAGAATATTATAGAGGCAATCCACATGTTATGCCAAGGTGTGGAATTTTTAACGGTCATACCCGTGGCCTCCCCCCACCACCCCACATACCAAGATAACCGCACATACTCTCCCTCCCATTTCCCCGCTTCTCGCTGGGCTTGCGCCGCTTCACAGACTCATGTGTGCGCCTACAGTACATGAGTCAATGCAAACATGTCATACAGTACGTCGCTGTGGTGTGTGGACGGGCCAGCGGGAATATTGAAACAGTTTGACACAGCCGCTTTCATACAGTTTTGTTGCTTTTATTTTCTATTGTAATGTTATGACAGTGCTTCTCAATTATTTTATGTTACGCCCCCCCCCCCTAGCAAGAAGAAAACAATTTGCGCCCCCACCCCACCACAAATATAAATACCGTATCTACCAGACTATAAGCCGCTACTTTTTTCCTCGATTTTGAACCAGGCGGCTAATACCATGGTGGAGCTTTTCGGTGGATTTTTCTTTCACCACTAGGGGCGCTCTATAGTTCAGAAAATACGCTAGCAAACCTGTTGCCATGTTGAAAGGCATTGGTTTAATCTGTTGATGTACCTTTATGTGCATTCACAGTACAAAATCGTTCTGTACATGCAGTAAACGACAATTTTTTTTCAACAGAAAACTGCGGCTTAGAGTCTGGTGATTTTGTTTTAAAACAAACCTACACCGTAGAGTTAATACTCGCTGCGCACAATGGGCAATGAGAGCGCCACTGCCAACTTCTGGAGTGGATGTGAAATTACACTTTATTGTAGTACGGCAGAAAAAAAAAAGCATGCTCCCCAAGGTCACACGCGCCACCCTCAGCATCGCACCGCCCCTCGCCCCACAATTTGAGAAGCACTGCGTTATAACAATAAATAAATGTTCACGTCAAAAGTTTGGTGTCGTATGTTCAAGGACCCGCTAAAGTCCCTTTCTATCCCCCATGAAGCAGCTTTTCCTCTCAGCTGGCTTCCTCTCGGACTGAGCTTTTTAACCCCGCTGCCACCTTGATAACAGAAAGTGTGTGGAGCCAGATTAGTTTATCTGCACTCTGTGCTAAAATAAAGAATTGCGAAACTGTGCACACACAAACTGTACTGGATGTGTCGAAACAGATTCACGCAGAGAATTATACCAAATAAAAGCACCCAAAGGCTTTTTTGTAAGATTCTTTTGAGTAAAAATGTTCTCAGTCGCGTCTTTTTGCTCTTTGAATGTTGAGTTATTTCTTGCTGTCTGCCATACAGAAAGGAACATCATATGCTGACTTTTGGGTTCAGTGTTGGAGGAGGGGGCTTACTCGGAAATTTGTTCAGTAGTGCATGAAGCAATGTTGCTCATGGGATGAAATACAGCCAATCATCTGCTTCTGTGTGGCTCAATCAGCATATGTTCTGGCATTTCTTTTAACTGTGTTTGGCTTCTCTTCACTCTGGAACCAAAATTAGGTTATATGCCGCTACCGTTCAAATTTCAATTCAAGTTTGCCACCAACGTTTGTTTTTATCCTTCTAATTGAACAGACATGTTTTGTGGTAAACATTTTTTTCTCAGAACTTTTAGGAAATACAGAAATAACATAAAAAGTAGAGTTTACAAGCACGACCGAGATTATTAATTTTTTTTGGGGGGGGGTAATTTTTTTTTTTCTGATGGCCAACAAATTGATGTGTGTCCCAAGAAACGTTCTCAGGAGTGAAAGCAAACATTTTTCTGCCAGGCTGTCTGGACGCTGGCACAGAAGGAAAAAAAAAATTCTCCCAAATCCTCCATGCACACCCCGCCTCGCTGTCTGCCCAGATGCATATGAACGAACCAACGCTGACTACTCCTGTTTATATATTAGCGTCGATTAAGAGATTAGCACCTGTTATGCTACTTAGTCATGTGACCAAGCAAGCGATGGTATAATCTTGATCGTGTTTCGCTCCTGTGCGATTCCATATTGTCAATAAGAATTTCCTGTTCTGGAGAAAGAACATATTGTGTAAGAGAGTGTGACGCCATCTGCACAACATGCACACTCCTCTCTGAGTGAATGAGCCGAATGATGTGTCCTTTGGAAGGCTAATATGAAGGAAATACTCAGACTGGCTGCACCCATCTGCCTTCTCCCCCCTATGGACTGCCACAAAGGGAACCGACGTGAGATTTCCCTTTCTTTGGGGATTAAGATTGGTTCTGTCTTTTTGTAGTTGTACACAGTTGTTTCATTTCAACGCGTTGATCCAGATAAAAACATTCAAGAGGTGCACCGGTGTGTCTTTCTCTGAAGCTCAGTTCTTTCAAGTCTCATTCATCAAACTCCTGCGCAGGCTAGTGCATGCTGGAGTGCTTTGGAACAAGACAGTGATGTGTTTATTAAAAGCCATTTCTCAAGGGTGATGTTATGTTTATGTTTGGCTGCCAGCCTACCTGAATGGAAACCTCACCAAAGTGGAAAGTGGAAATGGAACATCATAGTCTTGCAACGGCACATGCTGTGGAGAAAGAAGTCTTGGGACACACTTTTTTTTTATATATAAATTGATCAGGAGTTGAGGGTTGTAGGAGTGTCAAACTCAACAAAAGACATGTTTAATCGTCTCAGCGTATTATTACATTTATAGAACGGTTTGATGGATTATTAGTTTAAAATTAGATGATCAAGTTCAATTATTGTTGAAGTTTGTGCAGTTTTTTCATTGTTTTTGTTGACAATTTTACATTTTGGTGCAGATTTTAGCAAGGGTCATGGGCCACATTAAATGATGTGGCGGGCTGGATTTGGCCCACAGCCTTTAAGTTTGACAACCATGAGGCAGACCCAATTGGTCCTTTTTCAGCATGACCGCACCCTAAGAAAGCTGTTTGGATTGAATGATTGAATTTTGTGTGAATGCACAGAAGAGCCCTGACCTCAACCCCATCAAACAAATTCCCGCAAACGAATAATACTGGAATTTTCCACCTTTTCTGTATATTTCCTTCATTTTCACTTCCCGTGGGAATATTGGACCGCTGTCAATCAAATATCTCGATTACCCAAAAAAAAGTTGAGGCAAAATGGTTCAAATCATTTTTTTAACACAAACTCGTGTTACTGCAGAGTCAAGCTGTCACTGTTAGCTAGCTCTACATAGCCTACCACCGCTAGTTAGCCGTATTGTAATACACTAATGACAAACCCAACCGCCGGTGAACTTTCAATCTCTTCATTCAACGAACGGTAACGATAATATAATAATAAGCTGCTTGACACACAGACTGGCTCACAGTTCGCCTGCTAACAGCCAGTCGACACTCTCGTTCGCTGACTCCCACGTCACTCACCAGACCAGGCCCCACCTTTTAAACCGCACATACTCTCCCTCCCATTTTTTAAAGTCACACACACTCAAAGTCAAAGAGATGAGGATTGTGATCGGAAGGGGACGACAATAGCTACACATTAAAAATTCACATTTTGATGTTTAGTAGAGCAAAATAATTTTTTCCTGAGATAATCTGGAAAATAATACATTGTTTAAAAAAAGATACCTGCATACCGTATTTTGTCCATATATTGCAATTTCCTAATGACGATTTCTTTGTTTTATATATAGTTGTCATTTTATTTTAACCAGCTTGTCCTTTCTGCTCTAAATTTAAACCTTCACTTGTTCTTCTCATTAGGATTTTGTTCTTCCATCCGCCCGCGGTTCCCTCCGCTGTCAGCTTCATCTCATCACTCGGCCTTCTTCACATTGGTGCTTCACCCGCCGATCCAGCCTTGTCCTGAAAATAACTCCGCTTTGTTAAAATTGCCTGCCTCTGTACCGGCACTGGCCCAATTCAACAATGAGCTCAACGCTTGCTGTATCACTAGGCTGGAATTATTCACGTTGAATGGAGGAAAAACGGAAAAGAGGAAAGGAAGGGAGTTGAACTGGACACCGGCCAATGCGCCTGAAAGTAGACGAAGTGACTGAGACGGGAAAAAAAAATAAACACTGAGGCTACTGTTATGCGGCACACTTATATTTCTGCACTCATGCTCAATTCTCTTGTTTCTCTGCATGGGAAATTGTATTGTACGATTCTGATTTTCTAACCGCTGTCTGTGACTTCTCACTTGGTGACTGTGGGAGCTGTCATTTGTTTTTCTTTTTCCAAATTTGGAGTACTCACCCAGCAAAAAAATAAATAAATAAATCACCTTAAATGAGGTCATGAGCGTCAAAGGTGCAAGCGAGTCGTCACGACTGTGAGTGAAACCTCGGTGAGTCATTGGCAATAGAATGAGTCCTCCCGCAGGCGTATGCACACACGCACACACACACGCACACACAGGATGATTTCGGCTCCTAATGTTTAACGCTGAAGTTTCAGCGTGGTCTTGACTCTCCCGCTTGGGGGGTTTCTGCCATTGTGAGTCACAGATAGAGGCCGGCGTGAACAAGAAAGGTTTACGTAAGCTATGTGCTAAAACAGGCAGAAATTAGTTTTGGGGAAGAGGGAAGGGCGGCCGGGAATGGAGTGTGTGTGGATTGTGTCATCTTTAACGCTTAAGGTGTTTTTTTGTGGGCTCAAAATACTTGATGAAAGATGTCAAACCGACGACTCAAGACTGCTAAGTCATTGACATCATCGAGATAACGAAACAGCCGAGCTATGAAAATATGTGGCGCTTTTGATAATCAATTATGAATTTTGTAAAATTTTGATTTGATGCTTTTGGGAAAAATGAAAGCTACTGTGCTGTGTATTGTGAAAGCAAGCACTTGACGCATCCCTGCAGGACTGTAGCTGACGTGTCAGACTGCAAAACCCCCGACAGGAGTTTCTCTGACCTGACCATGACATGACCTCTGAGTCAGCGTAGAAAGTCCACAGAATCATCAAAGAAAATATAGAGACAAGTTGCTTAGTTTTTTTCCCCCATACAAATATTTGCTTTAATTATGTATTCAATATCCAGCTTGAGTCGTTTATAGATAGACTGCGGTGACTTCCCACTTGCGTACTAAACTCAGAAACTAAGGACCAAATATGAGTTGGCCGTTCGTAAACAAAATTAATGGTACAACATTTCAAGTGTGAAGATTTAACTAAAATCCTAAGGACAATACATATCATATCCACACGCTTAGGAATTCATTGAAACAAGACAATATGCTTTTTTCCAAATCCATTAAAGATAATTTAGACAAAATTGAGGTTGGCATGTGCTCACATTCTTAACTAGGGGTAATTTCGAGTGACCAATCAACCTGCTATGCACGTTTTCGGAATGTGGGAGGAAACGGGAATACCCGGAGAAAACCCACGCAGGCACTGGGGAGAAAAAGCAAACGCCACACAGGAAGGCCAGAGCTGGAATCGAACCCACGACCTCTGCACTGTGATGTCATCATGCTAACCAGTCATCCACCGCGCTGACCTGCCTTTCTATGTCGCTTAAAAAATATCAGCAAGATCATCAGTGACGAGTCAAAATCAACATCACATAAGCGACCATTAAAAACAAAATATGTACTGTACTGCCAAACAATAGGCAATTCTAAATCTGTTTCCGGTGGGCTATGACATCTTTTTGCAACAGAAAATGTAGTAAATGCTTGTCTTTTTTTTTTTCTGCATCCACAGAAGTCCAGTGTGAGGATGGTGTAGCAGCACGTGGCACCGCTCCCTCCTCAGGCCATGGCTTCCATGCCACTCCTTTTAGTAAGCTTCCTCATCTCCTCCCTTCATCCATCTGATGCCCAGGTCATCATTGGCACATCGCCCTCCTTCTCTCCCGTGGATGTTCCTAAAGACTCTCAACCCACCAAGCAGACAGATGGATCCTGGTCCTCTTTGCCTTCCGGCGGGCGCGCTGTCGTGCCAGCTAAGGTTACAGCGCGGGATCGGCTGACAACAACAAATGCACCGCAGCAAGAGGCGAGAATACGCTCGGCTGCCTCGACCGTGTCGAGCCTTTCTTCTCAGACGCGTAGCCGTGGGACAAACGCCAGTCGGCCAAACGTTACCGGGCCTAAGATGGACTCAAGTGGCACGCCACCAAATGAGACATCGGAGAAGCAAAAAGTCTTGACGACATTTTCGCTCGGTTTACCCAGCAGTGACAAACCGGTGACAGCGAGCGGTCTACTTAAAGAGGCGAGTGATTTGCAGGGCCTCGGATCAGGTGGTGCAACACTGATGCTTGAAAAGGAGGAATTGCTCGCTCCTGTGCCCACGACTGCTGATGAATTGGCTCAGTATCAACCTCAAGCACAGACTAAAATAGCTGATGTGCACAATTCATCAGTCGGTACTCAGCCTATGGCGCCTCGAGTGTTGGCACTGACGACACAAACCGTATCACGAGCTTCGCCGTCTCCCGTAGTAACACAGGCCACACCTCCTGCTGTTGTAACAGGTGAGGAACTTGATTCTGTTTGAGCATTTGTTTTAAAATCAACACTTGCACTTCACAGTTCTGTCATTTCTCAGGTGATTTGCCACTTCCCATTGGCAGAAAAAATGAGGCCGGGGCTGCGGTGACTTTAAACAGATCCTCTACTGCCACCACACTCGGCTCTACTGGAAAACAACCACAGACTCCCGCGCAGCCAGTCACCAATCGAAGCGAGATGATTTCACTTTCAAAGAGCATGACGGAGAAAGTAGCTGTAACAACTGCAGCGAATATGCTTCAAATTACTCCGTCGGATCAGAAAACACCAACCAAAACAACCAATAAACCCAAGAAAACTACACATGTGGACCGATACAGAACAAGGACGACTGTGCAACCAACACCAACAGGTACTTGAGGAATTTACATGAAGCAAACCGGTAGAGTTGGGCAGTCCGGAACGGGCGGAACGGTCCAGCCCTCCGTCCCAGACGGATGCCCATTTTTAGGGCGGGGGGGGTAACACATTTTTAAAAAGTGTTCAATTAACAAAGGCCGGAGGTTAAGTTTAGTCTGGTCCACGAATCGGCTCGTGTGTGTGGGTGTGGGGGTGTGTGTGTGTGTGATGAAACCACTCGCAAAATGGGCAATCCCTATAACACCAACTGTCCGTACTTACTTGCATTGGGCACGTTCAGGCAGAAAAAGAAAGAAGAAGGAGATGAATAATAAGGAGACAAATAAGACCGTAATAAGATAAGCAGATTTGTATAGTAAATTAGCCAGCTAATAATGTTTAAATAAACCTCTGCCGTTAGTATCTCTGCCGAAGGGTCAAGGCCGGAACCGTTCCAAGATAGCGTGGGACTGACCGGCAAAAAAAGGGTCAAGTGCCCACCTCTGCAAGCCAGCTTGCCTAACTAGTCCGACCATTTTTATCCACGACGATAAACAAATCAGTTTCATGACAAATAGACAAATACTCCAAAGGTGAGAGAAAAGCATTTTCAGGTCGACCCAGATGGTAGAAAGTCTGAGCAGGAGGCGTCAGGGTGGGATGCAAGCAGGGAAATAACCGGGATCCTTGGCAAACAATCATACAAGAGGAAAAATGGTTCCGAAAAAAAAAAGGTTGATACAGAAGCAAAGGGTTGGCTGAATGTGTGGTAAAGAAAAAAAAGCTATAGAAACTCAGAGAATGAAGTTGGTAATGAAAAGCAGATGTATAGAAAACGGAATCCGGGGTTTGCGGAAAAGCACATGGAAAAAGGGAAAGTGTGACACATGGGCCGATTGTGAGGGAACAACATGGTCATGGCTCCGCGTAGACATCTTTTGTATTAGTCCCTTGCCACATGTGTGCATTCAATACTCCGGTGCATGCGGTTTGGGGCAGACTCCAGACTCGAGGTGAGTTAAGCATACCCAGCTGTGCATTGTGGAATGTGTCCAGATCACACCCCTTGTAAGAAATAGTTGGAAGGAAGGAAGTCAAGCAGCTTGACACAAACCAAGAAGTGTTCTTAATCACTTGCAAGTGAATAATGACTCACTCGGCTGTGTCACGTGCTCCAAGTGGCCAAAATATGAAATTACTGTTTGACCTCTTCGTGCTCGCAGAGCCTTACATCTCCATGAATTAGCCTGTGACATCGCACATGTGTTGTCTCTTAAGTAGTCACGGTGCAGGAACAAAGAAATGAAGCGTTCAAACGTGACAATGACAGATTAGGCTGTCATATGACATAATCCTGTAAAATGTGGTTGTGTTCTCAGGTACACTGAAATGCTCTGTGGCGTTATGTAACAAGGAGCCCTTCCTATTAATTACATAATTAAAACATGTAATTGCGACTCTTACAAATATGTCTTGCTCTGCATTATTATATTATTTCTCCTTTTGAGTTCAATCAAGGTGAAACGTCGGTCTTTAGTTTTAACAGACTTTTAATGTTGTCTACGTGTTTTTACGTGTTTAAAAAAACTCCGCCACAATGCTGTCAGAACTAAGAAAATAGCAATGAAGAAACTCAATTAGCACACAAAATGTGGATGGGTCACACAAAAAAATAAAGAAAGCAAATAGCACAATAGTTACCTCGTTGGCCACGTCTCAAAAGGAATAAAAGTTGACACAAATCTTCACAAACAAAACAGACGACTCCTTTCTTCTTTTCTAGGTACAGCGCCTCTTGTGGCCATTATGTATATATGTGGAACAAAAAAAATAACCAAAATTAATTACCTGAAAATTATAACTTACTTTACATTTTGACATGAAATAATGCTTTTTTTATCGTGCTTTTTAACCACTTTGAAAGCATGAAATAAAAGAAGGAAATAAATGAGAGGTGGTTTTGATGGCAGCTACATTGAAATTGTATCTCTAATGTTTTGCCTTTCGTGTTCAATTAGAATGACTTGATTTGTAATATCCCGGTCGTCCCTCCAGTGGCTCAAATTTGTTCTGTCGACCCTGTGAACTGACATTGTCGGTTCTCGTGTAGGAGGTATTTGCAGTGCTGCTGCTTACATCACCATGCTCACAATCGTAGTTTAGAGATTTCATTAGATGACTTCCTTCCTTTGTCCAAATCATATTTAGACCTCGAGTGATTTAGCTCCATAACAAATTAGCAATATAATGAGATTGGATTGGACCAGCTGGTCCGAGCTTGTTACAAGGATGGTGAGCTGCTCCCTCTAGTGGCTTTAGCGCCACATTTCAAATGGTTGCGCTTGAGTAGTTTTTAATGGATATGTGTTATATATCTAATTATATTGGCTACAAATTTTTAAATATTACAATTTTGAAATGATGTATTTAATCTTTTTTTTTCTTTCTATTTTCAGACAACCCGTCGTTCCGGACTACTAGTGTTGCACCAGTCACCCACACAAGCTTCACTGAGCCGAAGAATCGCTCCATCTTGTTAGCGGATCCTCATCTTGCTTCTAAGTCGTCGCCTTCTGCCAGCGCTGAGCCGTCCCCAAATGAAAGCTTGATCTACTGGGGTGACCTGAGCAGGAATCTGACTCTAGCGTGGGAGCTGCATGTCTACGGCTCAGCAAGCCTTTTCCTGCTTTTGTTTGCCGGGTCTGCTCTCGGGCTCATCTTGTCGCCAGGTTCAAACTGTCCTCATCGGGGTGCCCTCGCTCTGGCCAACGCCCTGTTGTTTCTGGTCGGAGGACTTCGGTCGTCTCTCTTTCTGATTGATCCCTACGGGACGCAGAAAATCCTCCCTCGTTCGGCCGTCGCGGCCATTTATAACTTGCCGCTGCACATGCTGGTGTGGACGCAGGCTGCCGTGGCCCTGCTGGCCTTGAGGGTGGCCGGAGTGACAGTTTTACCTTCGACGTTGGAGCGTCCTCCCCTGGTGGCCGTGTTGGCTGTGCTGCAGTGCACTCTGCTGCTGGCGGCAGATCTGCTTTCGCCAGCTCTGTCACCTGTGGTGCCTGTCACACTGCAAGTTCTCTCCCTGTGCTGGGGTCTAGGTCTCTGTCTGGGATTCCTCTTCTATGTCTTTCCACGAATACGTTGCCCTCCCATTTCTCACCCTGGAGTTGCCGAAGAGGCCAGGAGAAAGGCTTGGACAGGGAGCAGGAGAGAAGGGATGATTCTTGGAAAGGTGCTGGCGGTTTGTGCGGTTTTTGGAGCGCTGTGCTGTGGGCTACACGTTCATGCCACTCTTTGGCTCTATGGACTTCTTGGCGACTGGATGAGCTTCAATTGGGGCTGGTGGCTGGTTCATTTCTGGGCCAGACTCCTTGAGCTAGCCTGGGGATTATGTCTCCTTCTCTTGGCCTCGTGGGTGTTCTGGAAGCCTCAGTGTTGCACAGGAAGAAACGAGGCGGGAGCAGGAGATGGAAGAACAACAGGAGACATGCCCTCCCCTGGACATTCTGGAGGCTCCTCCCACAGACACACATGCTGGTCCAAGATAGTCCAGAGTTTGACGGGGAAACCTTGCAGAAAGTCCGATAGTAACGGTGTTGGAGCAGGAGGTCAAGCAGAGGTGCCCAACAACTGGGCCGGCCAAGAACGTTCTGGAGTCGACATCACAAAGAGTCTCATCAGGAACCATAATCACGATCACACAGCTGCCCAACCACAGTGCGTCAAAGATAGCAACCGAGTACGCAACCACAGGGGGCGTTCTGCAGAACGCGGCATATCTGATGGCTCCGCCGGCTCCCTGCTGAGACTGCAACCACTTGGACTGACTCCACAGCGCTCCGTCAGTGGAAGTCTGGAGCCGGATAGGGACACCTCCCTCTCTATGTGCGAGTTTGATCTTCGGCCCCCGTCTCCCATTAACCTCACCCGCAGCATTGATGAGGCACTGCATCGAGAACACCTGCTCGAAGGGGGTAGTTTATTTCATCCTTTTAACCAAACGTTGCAATCTCCTTCCCCTGGATCTGGAGTCAGTCCGGGGCTCTGGCTGCGCAGAAACAGTGACCCTCAGTTCTCTGAGAGCAGCGAGGCTCCGACAGAGTCCTCCATGCCTCTGGGGGGCAGCGTTCTCAGCAGTGTGCCTAGCCGGCAGGTGACTGCCCCCCCCACGCCATCCCACCAGGGTCACAGGTGGGCTGGGAACGAGGCGGCAAACGTCCCCTCGTCGGTGTCTTGTCCCGTGTCACTTCACCCCACCAGAACATCAACGGGACATCTGGGGGAAGATGGAGTGGATGACACACGACCCTTCATCACACCAGACTCGGAGCGGGGGCGGGGGAGGGCAACAAGGCCTGTCGGGTCACGAAGTTACCTGGAAGTCAGCCGACATGACGACTCTGCCAGTGTGAGCAGCGAAATTATTGACTTGTGAAATAAAATCTTAGACATGACAACTAGGGGCACATATCAAACACGCCATTAAGTCATTCACTACCAGTCGTGTTAAAAAAAAATGGATATTTGACGTCTTTAGCCGTCAATGGCAGTCAATGAGTTAAAGATTCAGAGACAAAAAGATGAATTTGAAATTTTCCTAAAACGCATCCATCCATGCATCCAATTTCTGTCGCGCTTGTTCTCACAAGAGTATCAGGTGAGCTGGACTCTATCCCACCAGATTCATCGCCAGCGAAAAAGAAAACCTAAACAACGTCACACGTCCCACAATGCAATGTGAACGACACCATTTTGGCAGGATTGAAAGCGTTGATAACGAACGCTGAACCTGAATTTTGCTATGAAGTCAGAACGGTCTCAATAATCTGAAATGTTTCTGTCCAATCTGTATAAATTTTAGCTAAATTTACTGGCCTACGAAATGATGTCAAGTTTCCGAGGACACCTCAGACATGACATGCGTGAAACAAACGCACATTCCGATCGCACAGTCGCTGTTGATTTGCAATCGGCCTCGTTCAGCTACCACCTAAAATATAATTAAATCATTAAATTGTCTTGAGAACATTGCTCACGTCATAATTGGTACCGGTGAAAAGACAAACTGTGCTCTAGTGTTTTTCATAGCTTTTGTTTATGTACACGTATCGTGATTTATTTCCGTTGTCCATATGGTTGTGTGAATTTTCATTTCAATTTTCCTGTGTCATGTAAAAATGTGCCATGCATGATTTTCCTTTGTTCTGTGCTCATAATGGTTCTGTAAAACCGTATTTTGAAGCTCTTAATATGCTACCGCTTCTCCGGGCTGCTTTGGAACTGATGACTTATTGAGGTAGTACACAAAAACCAGTTGCACTGGCTACAACATGAAATACGTGCTTCGCTTTAGGCGATGAGCACTTTCATTAGACAGGAAATCAAAACGAGAAATATTCAACTTCAACCTGCCACAAGTGTCCAGCACTGCGCCGAGAAATCACGTCTGGCTTGGCATGAACTCACAAACGCAGCACTTAACTTTTCATCAAAGCACTAGATTGAAGTATTTTATTACTCTAGATAAAAGTATCTTTCAAATATATTATATAGACGCAACAATGTAAATACTTTTATTTTTATGTTAAATAAAGATATATTTGAAACGTAGTCACGTTTGTCACTGTGAAAGACAATCGGAAGTGCTTTTTGCGGACTGTGCCGTATTGTTGTTTTGCTATCAGGAGTTTCTCAGCCACGCTAGGGATTGAAATATCGATGCGAAAGGGATTGCAAACATTTTTTGATTCCTTTTCAAAGGAATAGTAGAAAACAAGTATTTTTCATGAAAAATATGCAAAGTGGCTTTATTAATTATGTGCAATTGGTAGATTGCAGGGCAAGACACATTAAAATCGCCGCAGAATTTTCCGGACTATAAGGCGCACATGTATAAAAGCTGCAGCAACTTTTTGGGGGCAAAGAAAACGATATACATGCCGCACCAGAGTATAAGCCGTGGTTTTCTATGTCGAAAAAAAAAGACTTGTTTACTGCATATACAGAACGATTTTGTACTGTGAAAGGTACATAAACAGTGCCTTTTAAAACGGCAACAACTTTGCTAATTAAAACAGAACAGACCCAAGAGAAAAAAAATCAAGATTATTTAGCGTATTTTCTGAACTATAGAGCGCTCCTAGTGGCGAAAGAAAAATCCACAGAAAAGCCGCACCGCTGTATTAGCCGCACGGTTCCAAATCTAGGAAAAGATTTGCGGCTTATAGTCCGGAAAATACGAGAATTGTTTGCTTTCTTGGACGACAGGGATGATTTTTCCACAAGTGACCAATAGCTTTTTTCATGCATCAGACCACGACAGGATGACGTCCAGTTGTCAGAGTGACGCTTAAGTTGTTTAGTGATTTTCGTCCAATGGCCTTGTGTTGTGCTCGACATTCCAATGGATTTGTAAGATGTTGCTGTCTTGCTGTTCCCTCTTCTTTTCTTCTCTCCACACCAGAATGAAAGTACCAAAAAGCGTTGTTCACTGTTGCCCCCCTCTATGAAGCATTTCGTGCCATCCAAAATGAATCCATGTGCCCGCCCTAATTGTGTAGTCCGAGTTTAGAGATTCAGTATTTGAGCTGTTTATTTGGGTCATTTAACATTTGTTTTTTCATTTCACAGAATTTCATGTGTGGATTCAAATAAAAAAAATGATCGCAATTCATGTTTACTGTGTTTGCTAGTTACATTACATTAGCGCTTCTCAAATAGTGGGGTGGGCCCCCATGGAGGGGAGAGGGGCGTGTCATCCTGTGGAACATGCTATTTTCCGCTGTACTACAATAAAGTGTAATTGCACATCCACTCCAGTAGATGGCAGTGGCACTCTCATTGCCCATTGTGTGCAGCAAGTTGTTTTGTTTTGGGGTTTTTTGCAACAAAAATTTATAGTTGCGGCGGAGAGTGGGTGGTGGGGGGGGGGCGTGTATTGTTTTCTTCTTGCTGGGGGGAGTCACATAAAATAATTGAGAAGCACTGCATTGCATGATTGATTCATTGATGATATAAACACATTACAAGATCGTGCTAACCAGTCATCCACCGTGCCGCCATATTTCTACGTGATTTATATAATTTTGTAACACTATATTTTTAAACGTCATTTTGAACACCACAAGTGATTCACACCCCCTCAATTCATACTCATAATTATTCCGTAGATTAACACCTTTAACAGAGACACTCATTTTCTTTATGTTTGTTCTTATCTTTAAATTTTTTAAAGTCACTCGTTCCCCTTAGGTTATAATAGTGACCCTCTTTAATTTCGAACCGTTTCTGTCAGGTTCGCCGGTCGGCGAGGAGGGGGGTGGACCCAAAATGCGAGGAAGCAGGGATAAGGGTAACTTAAAGGGAATTTATTTACAAAACAAAACCAAAAGGCAAACAAGGTACTAGGACAAACAAACGTGGCAGGGTGCAAAATAACAAAGTCGAACTAAACGTGACTAAACAGAACAAAAACCGAGGAACGAAGACAGTGACAAAAACTAGGGACAAGAGCGGGAGCAAGAGCGGGAGCAAGAGCGGGAGCAAGAGCGGGAGCAAGAGCGGGAGCAAGAGCGGGAGCAAGAGCGGGAGCAAGAGCGGGAGCAAGAGCGGGAGCAAGAGCGGGAGCAAGAGCGGGAGCAAGAGCGGGAGCAAGAGCGGGAGCGAAGCGAGAACATGAGCGTGAACGAGATCAGGGAGCGGTCGTGACAGTCCAAATGAAGCAGCAGGAGTAATGTTCCGACAATGGGTTGTCGGAGTGAGGTGTTTAAATAGTCCAGTCAATAGGGGAGCAGATGGGAATCAGGTGTGTTGATGATAACGGGGAACAGGTGCGTGGCTGGTGAGACAGAGTGCTGGGGGGAAACGCCCTACTCAGCTGACAAACATAAACAAAAGTGCACATGGTAGGAAAGTGACAAAAACAATAACAAAAGCACATGCAGACGAAAACAATGACAAAAACCCCTGTCATGCCCGACGCGGATCATGACAGTTTCTGAATACTGTGGCAGAGTTGGTAATTGTATGTTTCGTACATTATTTCAGATTCAGATTCAGATATACTTTATTGTCATTCTTGTACACATGTATACAGAACGAAATGTCGATACATCTGACCCGCACAGTTTCCTTAAATATACAGATATAAATATGTCGTATTGAGTAGGAATCTAGAAAAGGGATTTTATGTACAACAGTGCAAAAAAATTTGACAATTTATTTGCATCGAACCACTTTTTTAACAAATTTAATTCATTTTCCACAGTAGTCAGCAGCTGCTCGAGATTTTATCCGGAAAAATATTATGTTGCATCATCAGGAAATGGGATTTTTTTAAGTGCTTTAGAGCAACATCGGATATTGTTGATATCCAGTATAAACAATTTGGGACCAAGCATAGACCCTTGGGGAACCCCGTGAGTTATCTTCCACAGGTTCGATTTTATGTTCTTTAATTGCATCATATTGTTGGTTCTGTCTAGATGATTTTCTTTTCCTAATTAAAACAAATGAATGTCTACAGGAAGACAATCATGACAAGTGGAAGAATCTAGACCGGCTTGCTCGAGCAGTCTAACTAGACATCATCAGTTGAGATATAACCGGTTGCTTTTATCAGTTTGAGCATTAAACTTCAGTGCGGAACAGCAGTCCCGAGGAATTAATTTTCTGCTTGTAGTGCTCATCGCAGTGTTCACTCTGCGCCACAGTGAACTGATTCTTCCAATCACCAACTTTCCCTTCAAGAGGCAAAGAGATCAATTCAGGTGACATTCCAGCTGAGAAGCTTAAACACTTGCTCCGTACCTTTTCTCATGAAAGGAGACACCTTCAGATTCATTAAGGGGGCATTGGTAAAGTTGGTCAGCTTGTTGTCTTTCATATTTTCAAATTTCACAGCAGTCTTGATCCTTTCCTTCTCCTCGGCTGAGGGAGACACACCGAGGAAGCTACACAGCTTGTCAAGCTCACGGCCCAAGTTCTGCACACACGGAGGTCTCGCTCAGATATTATCAAAAGATTTTCCGTTCCATTCACAACACACTTAGAAATGATTAAGCACTTCATGTTTAGGCTTGGCTTGTCACCGCAATGCTTATGTATGATAATAATCAGCCTTGTAGGATGAATTATTGTACATGTCAACTGGAGCAGAAATTGGCTTTTTGACAAAATGTCCTCGGGATCCGTGCGTTCCGCTTGCACAGAAAGAATTCAAACAATGTACGCAGATAAATTATATATTGAATTTAATACTCTGCTTTAGTGAGATGAGTGATGTTTCTTAAAAGTCAAATTTTTATATATTTTTTTTAGGGGTGAAAATTGTTAAGATGAAGAGAAAACAGGTTTTCTAACAACAAAATAAATTTTATTCATTAAACTCATTGATGTTTTGTCTCAGACATGTTTTTTGGGTTGTTATTTACATGACATTTCGGGGGCAGTCTTCTGAAGAAACATGTCAGGTAAATAAGAAACTTAAAGAAAACGCTTTCTAACATTTTATAGCAGTGCTATTTGTTTCAATGCAGCACACTTGGTTTACGTCAAGCAAAATGTATTCCAATAATACAATCCAATGGAACTTTATTCATCGAGCGCATTTCACAACAGCTGGAGCTGAAACAAAGCGCTTTCCATGTGGTGTAATATAAATTAGCAGGAAATTACAAAACAAATTGAAACAACAAAAATTTACCTGATTACGTACACTACGATGGTGTAATCCGTTGATATGTCCAAATATTTGGAATAAAATGCCTGTATTAATTCTTTTGCATAAATATTTTTTCCAAACATTTCTTTCTAAAATTGTAAATTACTTTCATTTTTTGGTGTGGGTCTCTTTTGCCAAGTTTATTTTTTTTTTCAGTTTGAGCCATAGCGGACTTAAAGCAATGTGTGTGATGAGGCACAAAATGCAAATTTTGATTCACAAACTGCGATGCGAAATGGGTTATTTCAAGCCTTGCGTTGAACATGTTAGAAGATAATTGCTGAAATTGCGTGCAAACACAGAGAAGTACATATAACTCATATTTCCTTTGGATAGTCTGCAGGCTTGGTCCCTTGATTTTTCACCATTTTGAAGAGATTTAGATTTTTTTTAGATTTAGATTTTTTTTATTTTTTATTTTTTTGTAAGAAAACAACCTGCTAACATTTCACCTCAGTTAGATCTTCATAGAAAATATAATGTAGATTTGGATACATTTTCTTCTTCTCCCACCAGCCGACCACATGCTCATGCCAAGCTCCATACGCCACTGAAGGCACAGAAGAGCACATTCATGATGGTGAAAAGGGTTGACAAAAAAAAAAGAAAATCCACAGGTTACACTTTGACCTCACTTTTCCCCTCCATGAATCTCTGCAGAAAGCCATCCCAGTCTCCTGGTGCAGGGTGGATGCTGTTCATGCGGCTAAAGTGGAAGTGGGACACTGCAACATCCTTTGGGTTACGAGCCACGTAGACTGTCTGCACAAAACAAAAAAGAAGAAGCCTCAACTGCGTCAACGTATCTCTGCATTAAATTATTCACCTGCCACAGTTATATGCAGACATGTTGCACTTTTTACCTTACAGTTGTGCTTCCAAAACGTCTTTGGCACTAACTGAATTGGCAAATGAGTTTTGATGAGACGAGGAGTGATATCGAGCTGGTCTGCCAAGTCTTTTCCTTAAGGGGGAAGAGGACAAAAGCGACAGTGATGTGTGGTTTACGAAAGAATCAAGTCAAAAAAGAAATGAACGTGAATTTCATTTTTATTTTCAGTGCTTACGCTATCAAGTGACTCATATTGTTTTCACAAGTATGGGACCAGTCAGAAATATCAATAGAATGCATAGTTTTGTGTAAAACGCAGTGGTGGGCCGTCAAGGCCTTCAAGGCCTTCTCTGCTGGCCTAACATAATCAAGAAAAAAAAAATATCATATTCTTCACATTGATGTCACATTATATTCTACTGTTGTATTTTAGGTGAGAGTTTTATCCAATCAGAATTCAGCTAGCTCGTGTTGCCAGGCAGATTTCATGATACTAGAAGCATGCACTATACGTCCGAGGCCTTCAGATACAATCGTGCGGGCGTCTGTTTTGTGTCTAAAGGGAGCTTTTTCCGTTGATAGACAGTTGCGATAGCCAATCAGATCACTAGTTCGTTACAGGGAGGCCTTCTCGCTGGCCTTACGCTGAAAGTGACGAACGTGTCTTGTGATTGGATACTCACTCGTGAGGGGGCAGCACTTTGCGGAATCAACACAACAGAAAGTCGTAACTGGCGACCGTTTAAAAATCTAAAATATATTCTTGCTTTTTTTAAACCACAATGACCGAAGGAGGGAAAAGTGTGGATTTAATTGCAGATACATTTGCGAGGGCATTTTCAAGACGGTCCTTTCAAGGGAAGCTCGGTCGTCCAACACTCAATCAGTACGGCATAAGTGTGTTTCTGTATATTATTTTTCCAGCCGTGGTGTCATAAATGATGGCAATATGATGGGGATTTATTCAAGTTGGACTTCACTGAAGGCCTACGTGTGAAGTTTTTATTTTAGGAGTAAAACATTGAAGTTTTAAAATAATGCGCAAAGCTAGCTTTTTATTTTTTTAACCTTTGGGATGACCAGGGATGCAGAGCTCCAAAAATGGTACTCTCATGTACAGAGGTAGGGATATATCGTTTTCTGGATGCGTCTTTCCAAAGAAGAGGCGATCCAGGAGGTAGCAGACCCATGTAGTTCCTGAGATCAGAATAAAAATACACAATAAGAGCGTTTGCAAAGCAAGGAAACTGGTTTGATTGATCAATAAATTTACGAGAATTGTATTTCCATCCTCGTAGCCTGACCTGATTTAGGATAAGTTGCTATGACGATATCATCTGGTTTGGCCTTGAAGTTCTCCACGTTTTCCCAGTTGTCAGTGAAGAATTTTGTCATGGAGACCCCATGGAAGTCAAAGAGTTCTGGTCGAGGTGGTTCCTCCATCTCTTCTTCTGTTTCCCCTACGTAATTCTTGTAAGAAAAGGCTACAGCAACAATTCATCAGAGCGATCATCAGATGAATCGATCAAATTACACTCCCTCCATTTTGTTCATTAAAATTCATATTTATTGAGTATAAAAAATATCTGTCTTTCATCATCTATAATAACAGAGTATATGTATTTATTGGCAGGCAGAACAATAAAATTGTTCATTATTAACCTGTTTGTCTATTTGTTGCTCTTCACACAAAAGAATTATAGCTTTGTTTCAAGAAAGAGGCCAAGATTTCACTCAGTCAGTAAAAGTGTGAATAATCTGAGGCGAGATTTCAGTATCCCGAATATGTTTTTTTTTTGTTTTTTTTTTAGTTTTTGTTGTTGTTGTTTTTTGTTTTTTTTGGTATTTTTGTTTATCAAGTTCCGTGACATTTGTCTGGCAAATACTTTAGTGGCTTGGCTCAGTAATGATTGAGGAAGCAGTTCCGTCGCTACAACAAGTTGAGAGGTGGAATTTTGGGCTGTATATTGCTTGATTTATTTTTTTTATTCCATTTTGTTTTTGTTTCTTTAACTGTGCGATACACTTGGCAAATATTTGTAAATCAGTGGTGTGAATCCAACTTTTTTTGATTTATGCTACCACACTTATTCTTCGCTAATCCTCCTTGTTTTTAAACATACTTTTTTATTACCATTGTATCATTACATTAATTTTTTTAGGTGACCTTATATTACCGGTACAGTACATAACTATCGACTCCCAAACGGACCAGGATCCATCAAGTCACGTATACGAAACTTAAATGAAAGTATGCCGATTTACCAGTAAACCGTCACTAAAAGTCAAACCAACTTGTAATATAGAAACAAAGCACAAAACAAGCAATTCAAAAGCCACGATAAAGAAGAGTAGAGCCACTCACACTGATAGTAGATCCTCCGGGGTGGTAATGTGGAATAGAAGTGGTGATCATGCAAGAATCTGGACGTTCGGCTTCAGATGTCACGTCACGTTATGAGGAAGCACGTCGTACAAACTAGTTCATGCCAAATCGTCGTTTTTTTTTTTTACTGTGCAAACTGCTGAATTGTGCTGTTAAAAAAAAAAAAGATTGACTGGATGGTTCTTGTCAAATGATGCTTGGTCCTTGTTTCTATACCGTTTGATCTTCACAGATCCTTACAACCGTAGGGGAGGCCTCGGCACTTCAGTGGGGTTTTACAACCGCACCTTACCTCTGGGCTTTTTTGGACACATTTTATGTTTTTGTTTTTAAGAAGTAATATTTTTATGATACTGTCATTTTTTAAAAGGGAGTCATACAGGAAAATAGAATCTACAGAATGAAACCGTTAATGCAATTCAATTAATTGTGCTGCTTCTTCTGGTGTGTCCACCTTGGCTCAGTACATTGCTGTAATATTATATCATAATTTTTCACAGAGGATAAAGAATTTTATGCCTGTGGACATTGTTATATTATCGGTCTATATGTGTTGCTTCATACGTAATTTGACCTCAAACATCCGTTGCTCAAACACAGCCCACCTGAGTGTGTGATGTGTTCGCTAGGCAGCCAAAAAAATCATCATCTCAAAAAATTATTTCTTTATCCTGACATCACGTAACCTCCGCCTCTCGCCTGAAACTGGGGCATACCACGCAAGAGGGGGAAATATACCGCAATCCCGAAAAAAAAATCATTAAATGCTAAACCAAATCCGCTTACGTTATTATGGGTTTATTATGGTGGTATGGTCATTTGTCAATTGTGGTTCTTGGCAAACGGTTCTTTCTGGGCTAAGCCAAGTGGTTCTGAACCCTGAATTGGTTGCCAGCCTATCACAGGGCACACAACTGTGAGGCAGACTTGCGAACCAGTGGCTCACCATGCCATCTTTTTTATTTTAAATAATATATTATTTTTTTAAATTTTAAATGTGTTTTCATTAAAAAAAAATATGTGACATGTTATGTTACGAATTAATATGAAATAATGTATATTAAACGACGCTTTTCATCCCGGAAGTGACGTCACAAGAGTACACAACGAAGATGGCGGCGGCCACTGAGAAGGCAGCTAAAACTTCACACGTGGGGAAAAGGAAAAAGGTAAACGATTTTAAAGATGATTGTACACAACTGCACTTGTGTGGGTTGTCTGACAATGTCGGAGACCACAATATGGGAAACGCGATGACTTAGAAAGAAGAGGCGTCGTGTGATATCGAGCTACTTTATCAATTTGTGCTAACAGAGTTGATCCCAGTAACGCTTAAGAATGTCTGCTGTTAAACTTACCGGTACCGATGGCTTCTTTCTAGCAGCCTCCAGCTCGTTACTGGGACGGGAAGAAAGATGAAAGCAACGACGGAAAGCATGCGGATTCACAGCAGCAGAAGCGTATGAGTACACCAGCAAGGAAGAGAAAGAAACAAAACGACGATGATCAAAACAAACCGTTTATATCTGGGGTGAGGCCAATTTAAAATATTAAGCAATTAAAGTTGTTTCAAGTACTTCATTAATTTTGGTGTGCGAAATGTTTTTATTTTGTTTTGTTTTATATCCATAGCACTCCAAGTGCCACCACCCTCACTGAAATGACTCCACAGTACAGTGGAAAAACATGATTTATAAAAAGAAATAATTAAAAAAACACTACCTCAGTCATACTCATTAAAATGAATTGCATGCAAAACATAAATGTAGAATAGCATTTACATGATTATAGATCTAGCATATTCCTTTGACAGTGTCAGGAATATCCTCACATATGTGATTTTTTACGTTTTTTCCCAATATTGATATTTTTATCAATATTGCAATGTTTGTGAAAAGCAAATACATGATTGGTTAGGAAAATAATACAAATAATAAAAACAATTATGCTTCTATGGTCAAAAAAGTATCCAACCTATGCATTTATGCACTGTGTAACCTCCTTGAATTTGTGCTTGACATATGTCTGACGGAATAATTGGCACACCTTCAGAAACCGGATGCTTTCCCAGGATCTGCTTCGATTCCCAAAGCTAGACTGCAGAAGTTCACAAGGAAAGGAAAAACGGAAGAGCGGGTCAGCAATTTTAGTATGTCTTTTTAGTATTTCCATTGAGCTGCTGGTTGTAGCACACTTTTTCCGCTCCAGGTTCGCAAGCGCCACTTCAAGCTGCGAGAAATCATTGCTCATTCAGATGAAGCCTCAGAAATGGCCCAAAAACAAGCTGCCCGGTGTGACCTTCTACTAACAGAGGAAGCAGGGTAAACTATTCGATTCCTGGAGAGTTTGGCTGAAAATGCCACGTTGTTCTTACCTTATTTAATGACCTCTTCAGGTTTCTAGAGGGAGACGAAGATGAGGACACATGCACGATCTCACAGCACGATATCGTAGATGCTGTGGATATAACGTCTGGGACCAAGGTGCGCAATTTTGTGTATTCGTGTTGGCCAGTAGTGGACTGTTGTAATTAGGCATGCGTCGATGAACGGTTCACCCTTGTTTTAAAAGGTCATGGTTTCAATTACTGCTAATCTTTTTTTGAGGGAACTCCGAAGTAGGGAAAATATGATGCTGCTTGCAGAACTATCTAAATGAATGAAGTTTTGTTTTGTTTTTTGTTGTTTTTTTTTTGTTTTGTTTTTTTCTTTCCTTCTTGGTGAGCAGAAATGGGAGGGGTGAGTAGTTAGAGGGTGTCAAAAGAAGTACTGGGTTACTCCAGCAACACGGATGCCCTTTGATTAATGTGTATTATAATTAAAAAAATAGTCCATATATTGTGTAAATATAAAATGGATTATTTTACCGTTAGAATCTAATATCGGCACATGCCTAATTAGAATTGTGGAAATTCAGTTTAACATATAACATTTGTGAGTACCGTTCGTTAATTACCATGGCAATGATTCCTATTTAAGTTTAAATGGGCACACAAATGTGTTTTTTTTTGTTTTGTTTTTTTTTGTTATTATTGTTGACATTTTTCTTCACATCTGTTTTGTTCTCAGTATTTTGACCTGAATCTGTCTCAATTTGGACCATACCACCTGGATTACAGCAAGACTGGACGGTCAGTGGCCCACTCTTGAGTCCCCGGCTTTAATCGTATTGGTATTGTTAAGAGTGTGGGTTAATTATCAAAACACTCTATTCCGAATAGTCCATTAACATCAATATCATCCATGTAATCAGTGTCTCTCCCACAATTTGTTTTCTTGTCCTGTGACATTTTCATTCAGAAGATTCAAGTAGTAAAAAAATAAATATTTTTAGTTTCAACTGCAGTACAGAGGTGCAATAATAATTCGCAAGGTGGTATGTGAATATTTGTGTCTGGTGCTTATATGTTTGCGTCAATGTTTTGATTTAGTCACCTGCTCTTGGGTGGGAGGAGAGGCCATGTCGCTTGTGTGGACTGGCAGTCCAAACAGCTCATGTGTGAGATAAACGTGATGGAGGCCATCCGTGATGTTCGGTAAGTAGCTTTTTATCCGCTATTGTTCCTAAAGACCACCATTTATAGAGCATGGCGTATATTTTACTCGCAAGTGATATCATTTTTTTTATACACACAGAATGAAATATTTAAGCTTTTATTGAACATGTCATAAATTTGATATTTGTTTTACGCGTGGAATAATCCTATTTCAGTGTGTATGTGCTGCTTTTGTTTTAAAATTTCTGCTTCTGGTCTTTAAATCTCCGAATGTTTTGGGGGCCTGAATACATTAAAGAAGTGTTGATTGAATATAAACCAAGTCGGGGTGTAAGAATCTGATTAATTAGTGGAGCCCATAGTTCAAAGCAAACATGGCGAAGCTGCATTCCGCCGTGATGCTGCGCACAAATAGAATAAGCTGCCAACAAAAGTGAAGTCAGCCCGAGTGTAAATGATTTTAAATCTTTATTAAAAACGTTTTTTTTTCCTCATACCTTTTGATTGTCTTCTTAACAATTTTAAATATTTTTTTCTTTTAGATAATTTAGAAACCCACTTTCCTTACTTTTAAATGTTTCAAAATTTTCTGTTGATCCACATTTCAGGTGGCTTCACACCGAGAACATGTTTGCAGTAGCCCAGAAGAAGTGGCTGTACATGTACGACTCAAACGGAATTGAGCTTCACTGCATCCGCAAGTTCAACGATGTCCTCCGCATGCAGTTTCTGCCCTACCACTTTTTGTTGGCCACCGCTGTAAGTTGATCATTTGTTACATGTTTGTGTCAGAAATATCAATACAAATAACTTCCGTTTACATTCCCGTACTTGTGTTGTGTGGTTAATTTCTCCTGTTTCAGAGCATGACAGGTTTTCTGCAATATCTTGATGTATCTGTGGGAAAAGAGGTTGCCGCCATCAACACCAAGAAGGGCCGCCTCGACGTCATGTGCCAGAACCCGTATAACGCTGTCATCCATCTCGGACACTCTAATGGCACAGTCAGCCTCTGGTCGCCCAGTCAGAAAGAGCCCCTCGTCAAGATGCTCTGTCACCGAGGAGGAGTGCGCTCTGTCGCTGTGGACAAAACGGGAACGTGAGTCCAAAGTTAAGACAATGTGGAATGTTCTTTCTGTGGGAATGATTATTCTGTACGTAGCGTATAGTAAAGTGCAAGCGCTTCCATGAAAAGTAAAAAATCACGACACAACTGTTTATTAACTATTATCAATGCCACAAGATGGCATCTTAAATTGTCCTTAAAAATAATGAGTACCGTCGGCTTTATGTTTTTTTTTTTAAATGTCCGTCTGAATGGGCTGATGACTCTCTTGACTTCTTCCGCCTTCTGAGCTAAATTTCCGCAATGTCCACCAGAGGTCACTGTTGTCATGTTACCTGTTTTGGCAGATATATGGTGACGTCTGGCATGGACAAACAGCTGAAGGTGTTTGACGTCAGAACTTTCCAGCCCCTCTCTTCTTACTTCCTCCCTGCTGGAGCATCTTGTTTGTCACTGAGCCAGCGAGGGCTGCTCTCTGCAGCCACGGGGGATGTCGTCCAGGTCAGTCATGTCGTCTTGGATGAACAAGGATTTGTTTTCTTATAATCACTCAGTGTCTGATTTACTTATGGTTTGCCCACACAAACAATGATTAGTGCACAACAACAGAGGCTATATCACACCTGAGACAAATTATGCTGGCTGATTTTTCGTAAGCAACGTCTAATACGTGGCTGGCAAGTGACAGCTTTCCTCTCGTACAAGTTGAACCTGTCGTACACGCGGACAAACCACGGCAATATCACAAATAAATAATTTGTAAAAGACAGCACAAATCATTTCTGACATTGCTACAGTGACACAAGCTACAACAATTTTCTTTACGTCTCGTGAGAGTTTCAGTCTCTTCCGTTGTGGCTTTTGCAGTCATGCCGATATTCAGTGTTGTGTTGCGGAGTTTGCAAATGTTGTGACCTTTCTCACCGTAAAGGTCTGACTTGGAGCCATTCACAAAGTGTCACGCTAAATCATTCTTAAAACTCATTTGAACTCTGCATTTGGTGTTAGCCTCTCACATTTTTCTTTTCCCAGTTGTGCGCTTGCCATGCGCTTCCAAATGTTGCAGCGTGAAACATCAGAGCTTTCTAAATGACAAAATCATCTTTTAAATTTTAGTTTCCACCACTTTTTCCACTTATCAACCGCGTAGGAAATTTAGCGCCCACTACTTGGGATCTTATTAGAAGATTGCAATCTTTGTAAGTCCCACGCAACACGCCTACCAACGGCGTGTGCAATCTGTTAGCGTAATCATGTATTTTGTTATTGAATCAGACCCGAAGTGCATTGAATGTGGAAAATCAGTACTGTAAATCCATTTGTGTTTTTTTTTCTGACAGATGTACCGGGATGTGTGGAGTTCTCCGGTGAAAAAACCCTACATGGCCTATCGAGCCCAGGCTGCGGCATGTGAGCTACGCTTTTGCCCCTTTGAAGATGTGCTCGGGATCGGCCACGGACAAGGCTTCACGAGCGTGCTCGTACCAGGTCTGACCACTTTCACAAGGGTGCCTTTAAATAGTCTGGTTTGTTCAGTGACTGTGCTTGTAACTTAAGTTGGGTCACTCATATCTCAAGGCAGCGTTGTACTTAAAAGGTGTTCGAACGGTTCAAAGAACACACCGGTCCTCGTTTTCATTTCCAGGAGCGGGTGAGCCAAATTTTGACGGCCTGGATTCTAATCCATACCGCAGTGCGAAACAGAGGCAAGAATGGGAGATTAAGGCGCTGCTGGAAAAGATCCAGCCGGAGCTTATCAGTTTGGACCCCACTCAACTTGGGAAAGTTGACCTGGGCACCTTCGAACAAAGACACCAAGACAGAGTGCAAGCCCTGGTCAGTTTTAAAATGCGTGTCATCAAGGCTCAGTTTTGATGACAGCCTGCGGAATCGAAATGAAAACTCTTTTGTCTTCCTAGGGCTTTGATCCTCTCGCCAAGGAAAAATTTGTCCCCAGGTATAAGAAAAAAGGTCGCAGCTCAACGGGAAATGTAGAAAGGCGGAAGAGGCAAGTCGCTAATATCGACCAGAGGGTAAGTATGATGACCTTATAAGCAGCGATCTTTGTGGTTGCATCTGCTGTGGGCTCAACAAATAATTGCTTTCACCATTCAGGATCTTATCGTGAAAAGTATGGAGGACAAAATGAAGCTGGCGCAAGAAAGAGAAGCAAAGGAAAAGAAGAAGGCAGCCATCGCCAGCCAGAAATCAGCCCTGAGCAGATTTCACAAATAGAAGAGGGGCTCGTTGTGCTCCTCAAACAATGTGACCTCCTTGTTAAGAGTGAAGCCCCCGCCCCCGTGTGGTGTGTGTGTGGGCAAAACAAGCGACATACCGCAAAAACTCGGAAAGAGGAAATGACTTCTGATGAGTGGCGTTCATTTGCAGCCAAGCAACGAGGCAGGGCGGCTTTTTCATGCCTTAAGCATGTCCTGTGCTTACAGGAAATACAAAAACCCGGAAATGCGTCTGATCTTACTCATGCGCTTTCATTGTGCAACCATTGATCCAATTAAAAAGTGCCGCAGCACTTGAGTCAATACAGTATGGCGTGAAAACTATAAACTGGAAAAGGAGTGTCGGTGTGGTTTATGTCTTGGCGTAACCACCTCCACCATGACGTGTATATTTGCAAATGGATAAAATGTAACAGGCGATCGTGCTTTGGAATGTTTGTAGGCCAGAAGTACAAAGTACAGCTAACGAATTAAAAAAAAGGAACTCGCATCTTATCTCAGATCACATTTTTTTATGGAGTGTTTTGTATGTATGTATTCTTGCAGTTGAAATGTTTCTTCACCAGTCGAAGCAAAATACAACACACACCCCACCTCCAAAGAAAAATGTATGTTCCTAATTGAAATGAAAAGCCAGCAATGGCACAAAGGAGGAAGTCAAGGGACAGTCACAACTTTATCTTCTTCCCTCCTTCCTGACGTTTGTTTCCTGGTGCTGGTTAAATATTACACACAGTGCTGATGGAAGCAGCGTACTTTGACTCGAGACAAACTGTTCTGAAACAAGGCGGGTTGAAATAAAATCGGGAATTGCGGAAAGATTTTGACTCCTTTATTGAAAGTTCACATTTTTTTTCATAGTCATTTTCCAGAATGTCAAAACACATTTGTTCTTTTTTTTTATTATTATTGGATTGAGGAGTGTAGCTGGCCAAGCAGAGGAACTGTAGATTTTTCAATATCGCCTCCTGGGCACAACCCTCAAAGTCAATGTTTACTCTCGCCGTAAATCGCAGACTCACTGCATCATGTATAATGTGTTAAACATACAATAAGTTGCAATGTCCTCATTTTTTTTTTACTTGCTGATACTACAATCGCTGAACTTTCCATTTAATGAAAAGCTCACACAACAACCCGTATTGACGCATCACATTTGTACCCGTAAAATATATCATTTGCCCCAAAAAAAAACATTATGGTTCGATCATTCTTATTTGACTGCCAGTAAAAAAAATAAATGAAAATACAGTAAAATGAGGTCAGAACATACATATGATACAAATGTGAAGGTATGCATGCAGCCAACAGTTGTGTAAATAGAACTATAGTGTGATTTTTCTGAGCAGCTCTGCCGTGACGATGGTCGCGAATATTGCCTCTCAGTCTTCTGGCATAAATTAGCTGACTTGCTTTCCTGTGGGCTCGCCTTAAGCGCCAAAGTTATTTGCTCAGCAGTGTACGTTAGTCACTGCCGGCTGGTGCCATGCATTATAAGTCGGCCTACATAGAGTACGTGATTCCATGAAATGATTTACTAAAACCAATGCACCTTGTGAAATGTGCGGTATAAATAAAATTGTTTTGAATTTGTTCATCAATCGATGACTGACACATAGCGACAAGCCAAACAATTAAATCTTCTACGAGATGGTAGAAGGTAAAATAATCACGTGTGTTCTCCAGTTTACATTCGCGCAACAAATTGCATTTGGTTAAACAGGCCGAGATATTTGATCTAATCTAAAATATGTGCATTGACTCATAAAGGTTGGGAAACGTGTCGGACAATATTTTTGTATCAGTGAGTGAATACGCAGACCGCTTCCCGGAGTGTCCCTTTCTTGCAAAAGTGCCTCTTCGTCCCTATTGTATTCACACTTAAAAAATGTGGATTTATTTACACCACCTGTACAAGCGTGTGTGCTTTAAGTAGCAACGTGACAAGCGTCCGTCATCTTTGGGGGATTTTCTTTAACAATGAAACGTTTTAGAGCAACTGGCAACATTTGAAAGGTCATAGCGATTTTGAACAAGAACCACTTCTGAATTTCAGCCTGTATAAGCTTATTGTTGGAAGTGGTTTCACTTGAGCTTGTCAGCAAATTTGTAGAAAGGGTTTCCCAGTGGTGTCAAACTCAAGGCCCAGGGGCTAGATGTGGCCCGCTCCATCATTTTAGGCGGCCCCCAAAGGCAAATTATGTGTCAACTTGCATGCTACATTCTGTACGAAAATTTAGAAATCGTCACAATGTTGAGATTTTGCAATCATTTTACTGATACATTTTTGATACTTGAGCAATAGTCACACAAAGCTTGACTTTTGATTAAAAAAAAAGCCAACAATTTGTGATGTATATCTACCACTATAATAAAATGATTCAATTTAATAATTAAAAAACTAAAATTATTCACGTCCCTCTTAGGGAAGCCATAGCTACATAAAATTAGTTTGACACCCCTGCAAACAAAAAGTTGTTGAGAAGTAATCAAGTTATAGTGTCTTCCTGAAATTTGAAGGAGTTTTTTCATCAAATTTTCCGTCTGTGATATCACTCGAAAACATTTCCCAAAATGGCCACACGCAAAACTCAATTTCTCCAGAAGCCATCATCAGATTTTGCTGCATTGCACTCTGGTTGAAGTGGCCTTTCCAACCAGAACGTTTGACAGGCGGTCGTTTTTGGAATAATTTGCCAAGTTGCTACTATAAGTACAGAATTGAGTCCCACTCACACCTCCTTCCCCAGACCGAGCGCTGAGCCCAGCAGGGCCCCGACTTTGCACATACACAGCGATGCTCGGGTCCTCAACCAGAGGCACGGTCCCGATGAGTGGATGTCAGCCCAGAAGTGCAGCATATCCTTCGGTGGGATGTGGTGCACTGACACCATTGCTTGATAGCAGCAGCGCCCATATGGCATAGGTGGGCCACCGGAGAACAGGGGGGAGTGCGTGGGCAGTATGCCGGCCGCCTGGGCGCATACACCCACAAATATGTCTTCCGGGGGTTGAGCCGTGGACAGGGGTGACACTAAGGCGGCCAGGGATATTTTCAGCAATGCAGAACGGGATAGAACATAAGCCGTACCGCTGCAATAGTCTGGAAAAACAGATGACAGGTAGGCCTTCTTCGGGACGTAGTGCTTGCTGTCAGGGTCCCGGTCGGGGGCCACGCGGAGATGCACCCTGCCAAGATACAAGTCAGCATGTTCATACGGGCTGCGGCTTTTGTTCAGCAGGTGCAGGAGTGCGCTGGGATTGAACAGGACGTCGTCATCCACTTTGGCCACAAAGTGAGCCTGGGGGCAAAAGCGGCGCACCCAGCTCTGCAATGCTAAAGTCTTCAGGGTCAGGTTGGAGTACGAGTCCAGGAAACGACCTTGAACCAGGTCCCCTTGCTCCCTGGCTTCCTCGATGAGCATCTTGGCCAGTCCCGGGTCAGATGGCACACCCAGCATGAAGAGAGTCATGACCCTCTGGCCCATCACTTTGCTCTCCCCGCCCCACGTGTCCCTGATGGCCTGGCGAGCCCTTTGATGAGCAGGGGCCGAGGTAACCATGGTGATGAGGTACGGCTTGGCACGCTGGCACACCAGCGGACTCGGCATGAGCAGGAACTCCTCGGGTCTGGTCGGAGGGACGTTCTGCGGGGGGAAGATGCCTGCGTGCGGCGCCGGCACGGCGTTCATCTGGACGGACGTAATCCAATACTCGATGACATCCACAAAGAGCAACGCGAAAACGGCACCGATAACGGTCGCCGCGCAGAGGCACGACAAAAGTCCGGAGCGGACCCCTCGTTTTCCCAACCGGGGCATGCATATCCACAGCCCCCGGACGACCATTGTTTATCAAGCGGTCTCCGCTCCTCGTCGGTCGCTGCGAGGGTCCTGCGGATGCTGCGGCCGCCCACCGGCAGCACCCAAGTGGGTTACGCGGCTGCGCACACGACACGATCGAATAAACTGTCGATTGCGACACATTTAATGAAAATGTGCCAAAGTACGCATTCCACTCCTCCGCCCTCACACTAGAAGGTTTGTTGTTAAGTAGCACGAGCAAATGTCAAAACCAACCTGCTCTAATTTACGCGAGAAACGTGCACGCGGCAAATAGCATGCATCATAACGCCAAGGGCGTAGCAAGGCATGACGCTCTGTGAGGGCACAGGCCCCTTACTACATTGGACCACTCCCACTAACATGTCGCAGAGATTAAAAATAGAAAGAAAAACATTCTGTAGCGGATTTTATATGAGGCTAATTTGCAACTGTGTATTATCACCAGGATGTATTTGTATTAAGTTCATTTTGTCTTCTTCTTGTTATTTATATTTGACTGATTCATTTATAGCAGACAATTTCGTTTTAGGTTAATTTTTTTACCTGACATGTTTCGGCGAGTCTTTCGCCTTCTTCAGAGTGTCACATGATGGTGTCTTCTTGTGACCTGTCTTTATCAGCTGATGTTCAATGAGGGCGTGACTTACCTGTCAAAGAAATGACAGGCAGGTCATGCATGCCCCCCCGCTGTCCGTTCACTCCTCCAAGATGCTGCTCCAGGTGGTAGAGAGGATGAAGGCTCCCTCGTCCCTGTTCATGGTTTTCGTGCCTCGCTTGCGGATCTCAATGGCCTCCCTGATTTCACAGCAAATTTATAATTCTGCTAATATGAAATGATCTTTGTCAAACTTCTTGCAACGTGGCTAACTCATTGTGTAACATAACTGTAGAGCACTACTTTTCTAAACTCTTTGTTCTTTTCTTCAGCTGTTTTTACTTACTTTTCTTTTTTTTTTGAGATGTGAAAAACAAGGGAGTCACCACAACATCGCCTTATCTCTTGTCTACACATCAAGAACACTCGTACTTCTTCGAAACATTAACGTCATCAGGACTTTGACAAGACTGAATGTGGCTCAAGATAAGACCGGACCTTTGTTTACTTGGAAAATTAATGACATCATGAGTAATGTACAAAAAAAATACAAAAAAAACTAAAGCTTGAAAAAAGAGCTGCCCTTTTTCCTCTCCTTGAACAGCAAGTAGAGGTTTTTGCATTTGACTTGAGGACAAAGAGCCCGGAATTCCGTACTTTTCTGTACCTTGGCCTGCAGATAGATAAAAAGTCGAAGCATGTGTGAGTATCTTATTGGTTGATTAACTTTGGGATGTAAGCCTTAGCAACAGGCAGCAAAATCATCCTCAAGTTCAACAGTACATGAATTGCTAGAAAGATAATAAAGGTCAGTTTTGATTGACGCTGTCAAAAAAAAAATCTAGTTTATTGTTGTGTTCATAATTTGTAATAGAATTTTTTATGTGAGCTCTGCAAGGTGGCACATTTCAAAATGAATGACAGTGACCACAGGATGAGGGTGCTTGCGTGCAAGTGCTGTAATTTCCCCTATTATACTATATCCCCATTTCCCCTTAATAAATGTTTTGATCCAATTTTTCATTTTGGGAAATATGTTGTAAAACATATTCAGCATATCTATCTATCTATAATATATATATATATATATAAATATTATTTTTTTTTCAATTATAAACTCCTAAGTAGTTGATACAGACCAGACAAACTTGAGGAAACACAAAAATAAGGGGAGGGGTTGAGCATGACAGGAGTGTCAAAAACAACCATAAGCTAATGAGGCACTTTTAAAAAATGTTTATTTTCAATTGCCAAATCCACGAGTGAAAGAACGAACGATACCCGGATTCACACGGAGGCACACGTTTTTTGTTTTTTTAAATTTTATTTTTTTTTCATTTTTTCTTTATTGCAAACTGCAGAAAATACAACAATTATACAAATGTAAAAGTCATTATAGTAAATCGAACAATTGGACAAGAAAACAATCATGAACATAGTGGAAAAGAATAATATAACACGGAGGCACACGTGCCTCTTTATTGGTAGACAAGATGACGTCACCTCTGTCTGGCTCGCACGCGCCCGGAGGAGGAGCGCGGGGACGCGACAGAGGAAGAAGGGGGGGAGAAAAAAAAAAGAAAAACCTCCAACCATCAACGGGTCACGAACTATGACCTTTAACAGCAGAAAAAGCAAATAATTAATTTTATAAAATATTATATAGCTCCGAAATCTTCGCTCGTCCACGCTATTGAGGTAAGGCTCGGCCTCAGCTTGAAAAGCACCGAAAAGCCTTGAGACATTACGCATGATAAAAGAGCGGCGCTAATCTCCCAGTTTGCATGCTAGCTCGAACCCATACGCGACTCGAGACACGGCAGAGGAGGGCCGTGGCGCACAGTGGCTCTTCTGAATTGGTTTTACATATACGTATGTATGACGTACAGTGTGACAAGCGTGAGCTGTTAATGTGTCACTGCAGCAGGGGATGACGAACACGCTGCGGCAGTGGTCGTGTTATGCTAGCTTGGAAAGCTAACTGTAGACAACGCGACCTTTTTACCTTTGCCTTCCCGGCGACATAAATGGGGCGGAAATGTCGTGGGATTTCCCCCTCCCTCCTCCTTCCATTCCCTTGCCGGATCGCCAAATATGTATTTGCTTCCAGCACATCCTCTGTTGTAATGTTGTGCGGGTGAGCAATAATGTGCTGACATGTATTCGTTGTGAAATTTCGCCCCCAGAGTTATTGGCTGCTCGCCAAATTCTCCATTTTGTTGTGTTGTGATTCGTAATGTGGTAGGGAAAGCAAGTTTTGATGGAATAGTGACGGACCAATCACCAAAGCGCTGTGGAGCTGCACGTACCGTGACGTCACCCATACTTCCGGGTGGAAAAGCTCGAGCGTTCTCATCGTAAACAAACAAAGAAAGAAAGAAAGACAGACAAATACTTTATTTATCAAATGAAAACAGCTCTAGGCAAGCAGCCATACGGAATTACGAACAAATAAAACATATGAACAGCGTCCTTAATGTACAAGAAGTCTTTGTTTTTTTACAACAAGCTAAATCAAAATAGATGTGCTAGTTGCAGTGTGTGCTGATCAGTCTGCAAAATATTAACAGTGCAGCGTAAAGTCAATGCAGAGTCCCACATGTATTGGTGGTCCTGCCAAAACCAGCACTGACCCTTTATATTCATTATATGATACGTTAAGTTTCTATTATAATTTCATATTTTGCATGTTTATACTGGGTTATTGAAAGGAACAATGTGTAGAATGTTAAGATTGTCTCCCAAGTTAATTTATTAAAAAAAAAAAAATACTATAAATTTCAGTAATATGCAAGGAAACATGTTCTATTGTCGGTTGAGTAATTGCTAATTATTTCACTTGGGTGGAATCTCTCCACACAGGATGCTGACATGTTTTGCCGCCATCTTTCTCCTACGGAGATCCGAAAGAGCAAATCTCACGATCATAAATTAAGTTATAATGTCTTGAATGGTGGTTTTAGCCTCAGATGCTATATAATTATATCTATAAATAAAATATATAAACATAATCTAAATATGAATTTACATTTCGACAAGTTGACTCAAAAATAGACATGGTAGAAATTCAGACAGACTGACATTTTATGTTCCGTCAGATATTTCTAATGTAAGATGCGTCTTGGCAAAGTCGGGAAACGCTGCATTCGTACAAAAAAACCCCCACAAAACTTATACCATCATAAATATTATATTGGTTCTTTTGTTATTATTCACGATGATTAATTATGCACCTTGCATTGTATCAAACAGTCCTCACTAATGACCTTACAAATACATCATCAATATGACGGCCAAGCTGAATTTGCTCTCTCAGCAGAAAGCGGACTTTGAGTACGAGACAGAGGTGAGTGTGGTCTTCTTCATGCTGTTTTATTTTAATTGTATTTTTGTGAAATGTATTTGTTTTATTATTTGAAATGTTGGTTCTGTTCTGACAAAATAGTCTTACTACAGACCCCTCTGTGAACAAGAGCATGCACGGCAATGCGTTTGTTTTGGCTTCTTGATGAACATCCATGAAACGTCTTTCAAATTGTAGGCATCATTGTCCCCAACAGACTCTGCGATGAGTCAGTCACCTCAGCGCTTTCAAGTTGTGTCTAGTGCGGCTCCAGCAACATCACAGCAGATACAAGTACAGTCCCTTCAACTCTTTTCCTGCATTTGTTTGTGCCAGTGTCGGTATGTCTGCCACACAGTCGCTCTGCTTCCTCAGCTTGTAACTGACCGGCAGAAGGGTCCTAAGATTCAGATCGTGACTGCCATGAACCCTTCCAGTGCTCCCAAGCAGCAATTCATTCTGACCACATCGGACGGATCTGGAGCAGGAAAAGTTATTCTGACCTCTCCGGACAACCACAACACAAAGCAGCTCATCTTTACGTCTGCAGATAGCCTGATGCCCGGAAGGATACAGGTGACGGCAATACAATTCATAAAATATCATCTTATTCTCCCTGTTGATGTGACCGGCAGAACTTTGATATTTCGATATTTACAAAGCATAGACATTATTTATTAATTTCTTTGTACTGTAGCATATACTGTTTTGCTAAAATCTCAATCAATGTTGAAAATGTTGCAAGCCTACGTTCACAAAGTAGAAAGCATCTGTGTTCAAGGGAATAACAGTAAAACGTCTTCAGAAAAATTAAATACTCAAGTAATGTGCAGATACATGAAAAATATAGTTAAGTACAGTAACAAAATATTTGTTGAGCAAAGGACATGCGGCAATGAGTCTCCATAACTTGCTCTCGCATCCTGGGCAAAACGTAGTTCCTTCCCAATTTACAAATAATTTAGAACAGTTACTACTTCCCTTTTGGCGGGGCTTTGGTGCCATCTTGTGGCATTTTAGAGCATTACACAAGAGTACAAAAAAATCCGCACTTCAGGGATTTTTTTTTTGTGTGAGGGATGGGTTCCACTTAAAAAAAAAAAATGGTAATTTGGAAATAGCAAGGATGTTCAATTAATAATAATCCTGTGAGTAACTCAAGAGCTTACATCTTCAAAGGCATAAGCACTCATTCCCCCCCTCCTGTCCCAAGATGATTCAGAAACTGTTTAGATTTCTACGCTCAGATAGAGGAAATATGGTCAAATATCTGTCCTAATATTCATCTTGACCAGGTGTGGTCAAACTACGGCCCGGGGGCTATATGCGGCCAGTTAAATGTTTTAATCGCCAAACTTGGAAAAAAAATTAAATGAATAAACCTTGTCAATGTTTGATTTTCTAAATAATCTGGTATCTCAAACACAGATATTTTGTCGTAATGCTTTTATTCATTTTCATTTAAAATTATTATATATATTTTTTTCTCCGGTGAGGTGAGGTTACCCAAACACTCCATCCTTCTACTCCTGGTTTGGCCCCTCTGTCAAAGTTTAGAACCCATTATAGCCCACCAATCAAAAAGTTTGCCCACCCCTGATCTTGACGATACCAACTTTCTTCCCAGATCGTCACAGATCCTCTCTCCATGGAGCAGCTACTCGGACAATCAGGCGATCTGAGTCGGCCGCAGACGGTGGAGTACTGTGTGGTGTGTGGAGACAAGGCTTCAGGTGCTTCACTTGACAGTTATGTCAAGGATTTTTTGTGTCTGTCTGACATTCAGATCCACAGTCCAAGATCATGGCCATGTACTCTCGCACGCACGCACACAGAGTGAGTCTCTCTGTCATGTCATCTGTTTTCAGGCCGTCACTACGGAGCCATGAGTTGTGAGGGATGCAAAGGCTTCTTCAAGCGGAGTGTGAGGAAAAGCCTGACCTACAGCTGCCGCAGTAAGCAGGACTGCGTCATCAACAAGCACCACCGCAACCGCTGCCAGTTCTGTCGGTTGAAGAAATGCCTTAACATGGGGATGAAGACGGACTGTGAGTCAACAACTCACTGCAATCGAACGGCACCGAAAACACAGTTCTAATTACACATCAGGTTTATTTTTTGTTCAAGTATGTGCTGTACTTATACCAACCAAACATTACGTTAAGATTGGGCAGTTAGCTTAATGTTAACGTATAAAGGAAAACGGCCTTGACATGCTAATGATTAGCCTCAATAGTTGCAGTGTTAGCGACGTTTGCAATTATCAATATTTGAACACAAACAGTGGAGAAACACAGGCTGATTATATAATCATACTCACAGGGATATATTCTTTATCCTCCTTACATAATTTTACTGAGTCACTTAGAGTCGTAGAAAAAGAAGACCTGTTCCTCTTTGTTTGTGTCTGCATGATTGTATTATGCATACATTTGGCCTGGTGGGCACAACAGAAGGAGCAGCACAATGAATTGGATTGCAGCATTCAATTTGGATGCATAAATTGTTTCATTCTTTGTAATCTGCTTCATGATGGTGCTACTCTGTTTTTATGAAGTGTAATATTGTAGAGTGCACAATCCTGGGTAGGGCTGCAATTTATGAATGACAACGATGATTTGGAATTTATACACTCGAGGTGCCACTGTATTTGCAGCTTGTAGTGCGTTCTATTGATCAAATTACAGTAGTCTTATGATTGACTCGCAGCCAATTCAGTGTCTGCCGGTCCCCCAAAAGTCAGCATGTTCCATCTCACCCATGACCCTCAACAGGCTAAGTGGTGTTTGGAGAATGGATGATTTAACTACGAGTGGAATACCAAACATATTTTGCTCGTTGTCCTCAGCCGTTCAGAGCGAGAGGAAGCCTGCCGATGTGGTGCCGAGGGAGAAACATGTCAACTGCGCACCCTCCACCCAAAAAATCTACATCCGCAAGGACATGAGCAGTCCGCTCATCGCCACGCCAACCTTCATCTCGGACTCAGAGACGGATGGCTCCAGGTGAGTGGCAATAGAACCTCACAGTCTTGGCATGTTGACTTGCAACATGTGCAATGTCGGGTTGTATGTCGTGTGCAGATCGAGCCTGCTGGACCAGGGGATGCTGGTTAACATCCAGCAGCCTGTCATGCAGAGTGATGGAACGCTGGTGCTGACGACCGACTCAAAGGTACAACTCCTTTTTTTGTGTTACTGTGTGAATGAGAGCAGCCAGTGCGTGTTTGCTTCAACTGCACATTTCTCTTTTATACCTCTGTTTATGATATTATGGTCTCATCTGTTTTTGTTTCTCAGAGTGCTGACTTGTCCCCCCAAAAAATATACATAAAATATTTCCACAGGCTTTTTACTGGTGTGGACCAGAACATGGACCAAATTTGAAGCCTTTCCTGTTGTATTTGTCTCTAGATGGAGTCTGGCCATGGTGACCGTGGGACGCTGGCAAATGTGGTGACATCACTGGCCAGCCTGAGTGACTCTTTAAAGCAGAACTTGAAAAACGGCGATTCATCAGACTGCCAATATATGGAAAAAAACACAACAGAGATAACACGGTCAGTTTGCAAAGCATTGCAAATTTCATGATTTAGTTTGTCACAAACATGACTCCATAAGTGGGCAGAGGTGGAAACGAGTGCTCACACTTTGTACTTTAGTAGAAGTACATTATTTAATTTAAATTTTATATTCTACTCTATTCTATTTTATTTTTGGTAATTATTTTATTTTGTTTATTTTTTATTTTTGTTTATTATTTTTATTATTATTATTAGTGATGCTTCAAATGTCCGTGCGTATGCGCGCGCCTGTGTGTGTTTATGTGTTGTTCACAGTGCCTTTGACACGCTGGCCAAAGTCCTCAATCCACCCGAAGCGGGCGTCATAACTGACAAGTGCGTTAGCGAAACGACCTTTCAGCTGATTGGCCAAGACCAGGAGACCCCAATCATCGAGGTGGAAGGGCCGCTGCTCACCGACGGCCATGTTAAATTTAAGGTGGGTGAGATCGGGCGTCTCAACAACGCAACTCTTTAACAATGACCGCATTCAGTATTGGCAGAAAAAAAAGGAACCGAAAGGCCACCTAGGTGATTGATATGAATACGTCTCCTAGAAATGACCTGGACATCTGTTGTGTTCACGTCTTCTTTCTAGCTGACCATGCCCAGCCCAATGCCTGAGTACCTGAATGTACACTACATCTGCGAGTCAGCCTCCAGGCTTCTCTTCCTCTCGATGCACTGGGCACGTTCTATCCCTGCCTTCTTAGCTCTTGGGTAAGGACACGCACACTGCTCTTCTACGGACAAATGAAATATGCATGTACTCCGTGTGTGGCGTCAAGTCTGGCCTAAAGTTTCATGAACTAAGGGGCACATTTCTAGAAAGCGGTCATACACAGGTGACGTGCACGTGACATGAAGCACGTTGTCTATTTCATTGTCATGTTTCATTACCAGGCAGGAAGAAAACACCGGCTTGGTGCGAGCCTGCTGGAACGAGCTGTTCACTCTGGGTCTCGCTCAATGTGCGCATGTGATGAACCTGTCCACCATCCTGGCTGCCATCGTCAACCACCTGCAGAGCAGCATCCAGGATGGTATGGACCACCGGCATCTTCATCTCACCGTAGGACAAAACGGCAGCATTTTTGTTGTCTGAAAATATGGAAAATTGAAAAGCGAGGATCACCGAATATTTAAGTCATGTGCTTCTTTCCCTTGGGCCTTAACGCTTAATTGAGGGCTCACTCCAGCAAATAGATACGAGCGGTCATTCTGCAGGTTGACATCTACTCTTGCATTTCTCCCTGTCTTCTTCGTCTTCAGCGCTAACTCCAGCTATTTGCAAGTCTTGCATCATCACTTCCATAAATCTTCTTTTTGGTCTTGCGCTTTGCCTCCGAACTTGCAGTCAGAAGATCTTCACCCACATTCTTTGCTGGCTTGTTCTGTCAAACTAATTCACCAGCTTAATTAAAAAAAAAAACAACAAAAAAACAAAACAGAATGACATTGTTTCCTGACTTATGTGGTTTAAAAAAAAATGAATCTTCAACTGGAAGTGGCAACAAACCTCTTGATGTGTCTTTGAGTTCAATTCCACCATTCAGCGATCATATCTAATTTTTTTGCTTGTGAATCAGCAAAAAAAAAAAAAAAGAAAACATCAGACGAATGAAGCTGGTATCGGGTCACATGTTTCTCAGGACTCCACCTTCTCAACCCGTACTATTCATGGTGACACATCCAGCATGGTTGACGCAGACCTTGTTGTCCTGCAGACAAGCTGTCCGGGGAGAGGGCAAAGCAGGTGATGGAGCACATCTGGAAGTTCCAGGAGTTCTGCAACAGCATGACCAGGTTGGAAACGGACAACTACGAGTACGCCTACCTGAAGGCCATCGTCTTGTTCAGTCCCGGTGAGTCATTAAATCTCATTTCTGTTGTGATTTGTCCAATCCTGTGGATGTGAGGAATACAAACAGAAATGTATTTGTCTAATGTCATCAGATCACCCCGGTGTGGACTGCGGCGGACAAGTGGAGAAGTTTCAAGAGAAAGCCTTGATGGAGCTACAGGATTATGTGCAGAAAACATATCCAGATGACACCTACAGGTACGAAAGGGATAGCAACTGTCCTTCTTCCACCGCAAATGTCAAGTCTACCTGGAGCAGTCCCGGCCCGGCTGGTTGACGTCATTCCAGTCATTCCAAAATGACTGAACCGTCAAAAGTATCACCACAATGAGCGATTCTCAAGCAGTACGAGAAAGAGGTTTTATTCCTACAAAGTATATTTATTTATTGTAAGGTTCGGAATATTAACACTGTGCTTTTAAATAATGGAAAATATATCACCTAAATAATTTCGATTAAAAATGTATTGCACGCAAATGTTTAATGGTTTATTGAATTATATACAAATTATTTGTTTTGTGTTTAGTTTGACAGTAAATGGGTGCAAAGCAAATACAGTTTTCAAATTCATAAATAGACTAAATCTAAATATTAAGTTAAATACAACTGAACTGTATTTAAAAAAAAATGTACTGTACTGATTTAAAAAAAAAAAATAAACAAGCTGCAAACATAGCTCCAAGCATCCTTAGTTGTGTTTAGTTGAATTTCGTGTTTTAAATATAATTTTATTTTTTATTTAATCTGGTGTTTATTTCACTCACCACTAGAGGTAGCCCATGTACCACTATTTGTACTCGTATGCCACTTTGCGAATCACAGATCTACAGGCATGCCTCTGTCGCAACTAAAACCACCAGACTCACATATATTCTTTATCCTCATCCAAAAACAGATCGTACCACGGCTTTCCGAGGAGCTGTGTAATTGAGCCTGCACTCAATAAAGTCTTGAATTCAATTGACGCGTTCCAAAATATCAAAACCATCTCATTGTGTGTGCGCGTGCGTGCGTGCCCCCAGGTTGACTCGCATCCTGACTCGTCTCCCGGCGCTGCGCCTCATGAACTCCAACATCACAGAGGAGCTCTTCTTCACCGGCTTGATAGGCAACGTCTCGATTGACAGCATCATTCCCTACATCCTCAAGATGGAGACGGCCGAGTATAACAGCCAGGACGTCGACCCCGCCCCCGCCGAGTGACGTGGAAAAACGTATGCCCATCGACGCTTCAGGTACTCTTCGTCCCCTCGAGGTTTGTTCCGGGGTTCGTGTTGAAACTGGCGAGCATCCCGCAGTGGCCTCACGGTGTGCAACTTTTAAAGGCTTTGGAGGCATACATGCTAAAGAAGTCTCAGTGTGCCCATCGCAAGAATGACCACACAATCGCTCCAAATTGCATTTGATGAAAAGATAGAATAAGAAGGAATCAGACTAAATACTGTATGTAAACGAACATATGACATTTAAATTTCCCCTTTGCCTGCATTTCAAATGTATGTTTTAATACGTATGAGTTGCCTTGCGGTACAAACTGGTATCTAATACCTGGTCATGCGCTTTTAGCCGAAAGCAATTCCAAATGTTATGGAAAAGAAATATGCATTGCAATGGCTCTACTAATCTCCCGTTCTATGATTTAATTTTTTTTTCATTTCACTATGAATACATGTAACAAACAACTGGAAGGAGAGCATCTATCAGGTTCACACGCGTACTCATGTCACAGCAGCACAACAGACCTCAATTTTTAATCTGTAAGCAAAGTGCTTTCGTAGTTCATTGATTGATGTGATCCGTTGCGTTATTATTCCAGCTTTTAGTTGCGTCGCTTTCTTTCAAACAATTGGCCAAATAATTCAATTTGATCATGTTTTCATTTTTCTTGCTGGAGGTTGTGAGTGCTTTTGTTCTGCACACTTGTTGCCGGCCTTGAATTTGTGGCTCATGTATCCCGTGCAATCACTACATCACTTTTCCCTTTACGACAATCATGATTTTGTTATTTCTTGTCCCGTCAGAGTCTCCCGTTTGTTTGTCTCCATTTTTGTATATTTATTTATCGAAAGCATTTATTTTTTTACATACCTTGTCGCTTACGTGTAGCTACGCTACCGTTTTTTTGTGCTTGTGTTTGCTCAGTGCACATCGGTCAGCTTTTGTGGCGTTTTTCCGCATCCATCCTGACTGAACTCGTTGCGTTTTGTATGTTTTCTGAAAACTACAACTTGTTCTGAACAATTTTGCTCGTTGCATACTAAGTGTACTTAAGTCATTTTGGGCAGGATTCCCTAATTTTAAGAAGAAATAGACAAAAGACAAAAAAATATATACTTGGAAGCCAGTCTCAAGTGCATTGTCTTGAAGACTTTATGCAGCCGCTTCCTGCTCGTCTGATGGGTCAGAAAACGTATCCATGAAAAAGAATGGGAATCAAAATAAGTTTGAATACATATGAATGGCAATGCTTGGGTTTAAAACTCATTGAGCCTGTTTGTGGGAACTTACCTTTGTACATGTAATTTCATTAAAATGAGTGCATGTTGTTTTTAAGCAATTTTATAACGTTTATGCTGTCTGCTCCATAAACCATCATTTTATAGTGCATCGTTGTGCATGAAGAAGTGGCTCATTTGCATTTTAAGAAATGCTGTATGAAAAAAGTTTATTTAAATGTTGTGGCTTTAGCATATTACTATGAACACCCTTTGGAAGAAATCTTCTTTTTTTTTTTCTTCTTTTTGAGTATTCTCGGGTTAACTTTTTGTACGACATCGAGCATGTCCTATTTTTGTTTTCAACTCATGTATATGTATAGTTTTCTTCAAACAGTAAATGTATGTCATTGTTTTACTCAGAAGTGATTGCAACCTCTTTTCTACCTCACAGATGACGATGTAACCCAATGTATTAACTGAACTCCTGTATTAACATTCCAGTCTCTGAGGCTGGCTTGGCCGAAGCCACACGCCATAAATAAACTGTTATTCATCCAATCAGTCATTTTTTTATTGCTTATATATATTTTTTGTAACCCATTTTCTTTCAGACTGTGAATAAATGTAAAAGACATTCTGAAAAACCTGGCAGTAATTACGGTACTTTTAAGTGAACTGGGCATTTCATTTTATAGTGAAGGTGAGAACCATTTACTTACCCTTAGTTTATCCCAAGAATAATAATTGAATTGCCTTTTATGTGTTAAATTCATTTGACTTTAAATGTTGCTTTGAAGCACATTGAGTTACTTTGCTCGCTTTCTTTATCTCTCGCACAAGCCGCTTTGCCTTAGCTTGCTTCACATAAGCTACAGATTTTTATTGTTCGCACATAACTGCAATTAATTTTGCTCACATATACTACTGAAACCACTCTTACATGCCGTACCGAAAACAACTACCATGCTGTATGAGCTGCCATACAAAAAACGTGTATTTCAACTTATTATATAATTTTAGTGTTTGTCAGAGGTTTCAAACTCCAATCCACAGTGGGGAAAAAGTCAAACTTACTATTATCATTTTAAATGTAACTATTTTCATACTGAATTTAAAATGGTATCGTAGTCATTTTGTCTAGCCTCGCGGGCCCAATATATTTACACTGTGGGCCAAATTTGTCCCGCGGGCCGGAGTTTGACACCATAGTGTATGCGATCGAGTTATTCAGTGCTGTGTGTGCAAAACATATCACCCGTGAATAAAAGTTTCATGATAATTTGTGTGAGAGGTTTATGAGATGTAATCCCGAATTATTTCCCTGACGGGCCCTCACATTCTCGCTACTTTCATGTAATTTAGATTTAGTAAAAAACAAAAACAATAAGGGAAAAAAAAACACACACAAAAATAGGTCCTGTGATGCAGTTGCACATATTGTCCACTGGGTGACGTTAAATCCAACAGCGTGAGTGACAACAGAACACAGATTGACGCCCAAACTCAAACAAACAGCACACCGTACACAAAAACAAATCGGGAGCCTACAACAAGAAGAAAATGTCCCGCTCTACATCTCACCTCTTTGCACTCCGCCGACGCGGAGGTTCGGTCGGCGTCGGCCTCTGGACCAGAACACTCATCCAAGCAAGGGCTGAAGCACAAGTGGCCAAACTGAAGACAATCGAGGACTTGCCCGGACCCACTTTGTCTAAAACACTTTTCTGGTTATTTGTCAAAGGCTATGCGGACAAGAGCCACTTACTGCAGGTAAGCACAACCACCGCCCAAACCTTCAGCAAGCAAATTCGGTTCGAGATAGTGTGATTCGACGAATTTATTTAAAAGCTGCTTCGTGTCTAATTATAATTGAAAGTCATTGTGCATGGTGTGTGCGTACTTGCCGATTTTCCAAATGATCGAATGTGGATTTAATTCCAAACAAATCTTGTCCAGAACGGCTCAATTATCACTTGGTTTGTGATTTGTGTTCCTTGATTTCTAATTCGTGGAACTCATTGCAGGCCGTGCTCGTTTTACGACGGCGACGTAACCGCGGAAGTCGGAACGCTATCGTTACTTTACCGTACTTAAGTAGTTTTCAAGTATGTGTTTTCTTTCTTTGAACATTTAGTTTTACTCCTTATGTTTAAAAACTAATTCTTATATTTTTTAGAAAAGAGACTGCTTCTTTGACACAATGAAAATAAATAAAACTGATTAGATTTGATTGATTTATATTTGAAGGATTCTGAGTTGAAAAGCAATATATTCCACATTGGCCTTCCAATTTTTATTCAATGTTGTCACTAGCGCTAAAAAAATATTTGTGGTAAATGGGTTGTGTTTTGTGCCTGCCTAAAAAAACACCAGCTTCAGGTTTTTAAAAATGGTAAGGTGCATATTTCAAGATGTTAGCATTAGCTAATTTTTATTTTCTATATTTTAGTAGGAATTCAGCTGCTGTAGCCAACGTTGGCTAATTTATAATAGTAGCGCGAGCTTAGTATTTCTAGCTCTGCTATTTTATTGAAGCTGGACAGTTTTCTGTGACTATTTATTATAAACGCAAATTTTTTCAATTGTATTCCAATATGAATTCCTCACCTGACCCTTTTCTCCAGGGTGTACAGAAGAATCTGTACGGGCCCATTTGGCGCTCCAAGTTTGGCCAATTTGACTTAGTCAATGTGGCCAGTCCTGAGCTCATTGCTCAGGTGATCCATCAGGAAGGTCGGTACCCTGTGCGGGCAGAGCTGCCACACTGGAAGGAATACAGGGACCTGAGGGGACAAGCGTACGGCCTGCATGTTGAGTGAGTTCATGCACATCTCCTAAGCTATGATATCAAAATGCAAAGTTCGTACTTGATCTCTGCGCTTAAATATAGGAAAAAAAATGTCTTTAAATGATCATTCAATTCAAATGTATTGCACATAAAAATAAAAGAAAAAATGCCCCAAACCAATGCTTCTCACTTATTTTCTGTTAAACCCCCCCTTGAAAGAAGAAAACAATTCGCACCCCACCCACTAGCTCCCACTCTCTGCCGCAACCAATAATAATAGTCGTTGCAAAACAAACCTACACCGTAGTGTTAATACTCGCTGCGCACAATAGGCAATGCGAGCGCCACTGCCAACTACTGGGACGGATGTGTAATTACAACTTTATTGTCGTACGGTGGAAAATAAGCATGTCCTCAGGGTCACGCCGCCCCACGATTTGAGAACCACTGACCTAAACAAACAGTTAATGAAGATTAAATTCAAATATTGGATTTAAAAGTTAAATACAACTGAACTGAACTGAACTAATAAAATGTACTGTAATGGGGAAAAAAAAAGTTTATTGCACTGTACCATTACACACTGTTTGAACATTATAAGTGCACTTGAATATAGGAAAATCAAAACATATGAAGCTTCCTAAATGCTGACCTTTTGATGACCTTTTAGCAAAGGTCAGGAGTGGTACAGGATCCGCAGTGCTCTGAACCCAAAGATGCTGAAGCTTCAAGAAGTATCAGCCTACGCTCCCATCATCCACCAGGTGGTCGAAGATCTCCTGCAACGCATCGAGTTGCTGCGCACTCGCAGCCCGGGCGGAGTTTCTGTTTCCGACGTGACGGCCGAGCTTTACAAGTTTGGCTTTGAAGGTGAAGACGGCGCTGCGCTGATGCTGAAGGCATCGGCGGTGAGGTGCTGTAGAAGCTTTCTTGAACGCCGTCATGCAGGTATCTCGTCCATTTTGTTTGAGACCAGGCTGGGCTGCCTCCAGGAGGAGATTCCCAAAGACACGGCGCGCTTCATCGGCGCCGTCAACGACATGCTGACGCTATCTGAGATTGTTGTCATCTTTCCACGCTGGACCCGCCGCATCCTGCCTTTTTGGAAACGCTTTGTTCAAGCCTGGGATGACCTCTATGACACTGGTAGGCTTGAACAGTTGTTTTAATTTTTTTGGTTACGTTTTTATTAAGCAAAAAAATCCCCGGGCTTGAAGATTCTTTCGGTTTTGAGATGACCAATCTGACGATGAATTTTAACGCTTGTAGCGCAGAGGCTCATCGACAGCAGATTGGCTGACATTCAAACCCAGACGGAGCGAGGTGAGCTGACGGAAGGCTTGTATCTCACCTACCTGCTGTCCTGCGACAAGATAACCCGATCTGAGATCTACATCAGCGTGACCGAGCTGCTGCTGGGCGGAGTCGACACAGTGAGAACAGTTTTTCGTACACGTTTACAGGACAGGCTCGGCCACAAACAGCGCTTTGCCGCATTTTAGGGCCTGACTGATATGGATTTTTTTTTTTTGGGGGGGGGGGGAATCCCATTACTGATTTATTGGCTGATTGATTTTCAAAATATGTAAAATAAATAAATAAAAAATAAAATAATGCTCACCGAACATTTCCAACAATAAAGAAATATATTGGATTGTTTGACAATATTTTTTCTTATCGTATTTGTTAACGCTTACAACTGAAGGAGAAATCTGAAAAAATAAATCAGCCAATTTTATTTATTAATTTTGCCAGAACTGTATTTCCTCAAATTTTAACAATTCGCATTCCACTGGATAATTTAACTTCACAATGTTGACCTGCTTTGATCCAAACAAACTTGTTGACTGTCATCCAATCAAAACATTCCGTTTTTCATCCAAATCTGCCCACACTTTGCTCTGACGGTGAATCTCTTTCTTCTTCACTGTTTGGCGTGTTTCCGGAATGTGTGCTGCATTTAAAGGCCGCTTGCGTCAGCCATGAGAGACATTCATAAACATACAAAACACAATTTCATTTTTTCTGTGACGCTTTTTTTTGGTCCGGCCAGATACGTTTGGTCTTTTTTTTTTTTTTTTTTTTTTTCAAACATGTCATTGTAATTCCGGAGTGCTATTAGACCGAATTTGGCCCACAAGAGGAGTTAGTTTCTCTTTTCCATAATCTTCCAATTTAAACAATCAAATTCAGATGTTTCACTTCAAGTTTTTGAAGCGACTTGCTTCATCTGAGACACGAAGCGCAAATCCGAACAATGGCACTAAGTTTTGTTTCAACAATGAAAACATTTCACTTGAGCTATATCCCAAATCTCAAACAAAATCTTCTCAAACTGCAGCATAAAGAAATTTGCCTGTGCGATATTTCCTGTTTTTTGGTGCTAGTGAACAATCGGGTCAAGGAAGATGGCTCGTTTTCCGATGCAGGACTCAATCTGCAGCCAACTCAAAGCGTTTCACTTGGCTGCGGATGGATTCCCTCGCTGGATTCAAACTTGCTGTGCCTGCAAGCAGCTGTGTCAATCTTGATGACTTAGCGCGTCAGGCTGAGACTTGTTTGTCGTTCCGGAACACCCGCTCTCAACCGTCGCTTATCTTGGGTCATGTCCAATGCTAAAATTGTCTCCAAGTGTGCTCCAAAATGAATCTCTTGATGTCAGACCTCCAACACGCTTTCTTGGGCCTTGTATCACTTGGCGAGGGACCCGCGAGCTCAGGATCGACTCCATAGCGAGGTGAATGCCGCGTGTGCCGACAAACGCAAGCCCAGCATGGACGACCTTAAAGAAATGCCGTACTTGAAGGCTGTCATCAAGGAGACGTTACGGTGAGCGGATTCATGCGCTCCACTCGCACGCAATATTTGGACCCGCCCAGGCCAGGGTTCTATGCACACCAAGTGTTTATTATCCTGGTCTCGCGTGTGAGTTGACTCTCCACTCTGTTCTTTCCTTCCAGCTTGTATCCTGTTGTTCCTGGCAACGGACGCTTTGTTACCGAAAATGAAGTGGTGCTGGACAACTACTGGTTCCCAAAGAAGGTACACACACACTGAGTAAGGCGTCTGCTGGAGGTTTCTTCCTTAGAAGGAGGGATTCCTTGCCTCTGTTGCCTGGTGCTTGCTCATGCGGGGGTTCAGTTGGTCTTATCACGTGTGAGGAGTGTAACATTGAGACCTACTACATATGTAAAGTGCATCGTGGGCATTTGTGGTTATTTTCAAGTAAGCTTTTTCACATCAAGAAATCGGATTACATTTACTTTTATATTTTTTTTCAACTTGAAGGTGAAATCAGCATTTCAAAGGGTGGTACGTTTCACCATCGCATGCAGTTGCAGTTGACCACCTCTAGGTTGCAGCAGTGAGAAAGGATTGACATGACTTAAATAAACAGAACACACTTCTCAGGCCTGGTCACTTCCCCTCGCATGCATTGTGCATGCTACGAAACTTAGAGTTAATGAATGGTACGATACAGGAGGACAATTAATTCCTAACACCTTAGTAGTCATGCAATGCGTTCAACAAATTACTGTACATTATGGAACAGGTAAGAAAGGGAATTAGAGGTCATTTCAGCTTGAACATTGGGAGTCTTCAAGTTCACTTTCCCTTATGAGGGAGTGTCATCACAAACGCATTGTCACATTTTCAGCCAAAGATTCTGACTTTGGAGTTTGTGTCAGGCCAAAACAAAAATATTAAGCTTTGTTGCATGCTATGTGTCCAATAAAAAAAAACAAAAAAAAAAACATGAATGATTACAGAGTCTCATCAGGTTGTGCAACTGCAGGAGTCAATCTTAATCACCATCTTTATAAACAATGTATATTATAAAACGCTAGTCACTTGTAATCTAACTTAGTTACATTTAAAATGAAGTAATCAGGAAAGTAATCGTGTTATTTGTACAGCAAGGCATCATTAAAGTAACAAAGTTACTTTTTCAAGGTAAATTGGATGAATTGAAATGCTTTCACATGCCTCTGTGAGACCTGCAAGACAAACTTGTGCCATGTTGCTTCCAGACTCAGTTCCACCTATGCCACTACGTCGTCAGCCGCGACGAGACGCAATTCTCCCGTGCCGACGCGTTCATGCCAGAGCGATGGCTCCGCGCCGGGAGGATGACGGCAGGCTTCTTCCAGCACCACCCGTACAGCTTCATCCCCTTTGGCGTGGGCGTGAGAGCCTGCGTGGGGAAGCGAGTGGCTGAGATGGAGATGTACTTTGCTCTGTGCAGGGTGAGCGTCCCATGACCAGAATTTTTCTTGCTAAGAAATTAGTCAGGAATACCAACTTGTGGTTGGCAGCTGATGCAGCACTACGAGGTCCGACCGGGGGGCGACGATTGCGCCACCGTCCAGGCCAAAACGCGGACGCTGCTCATTCCTGCAAAGCCCATCGACCTTCGTTTCCTGCGCCGAGCCTGAGGCGGCAAAACAGAAAACTCTACACACAGCACAACGAGAAGGTGGTGCTTAAGACAAAGACAACTTCAAAATGATTTGAGTCAAGTAGTTTTCTAGCTACAGTTTATTCTGTTCAACTCAAGTTTGTCACACAATTAAACGGATATAATCAGTAGTTCAATTATTGAGGACCTAAACAAATGTATAAAAATGATACATGATCCACATCACATACAGTCTATTCCTGACAACAAAACACAAAACAAGGCTGTTAAAATTGTTAGATTTTGGCACATAGGCGCTACACTATGCTTGTTGAATCCTTAATTTGTGCGTCTTCTGGTATTCAGGAAGTTGATTCTTTTTACTTTTTTGGTCATCCAAAACATACTTTACTGTCAATTACACAGTAGCTATTATCTCATCACCCAATGAAAATAAAAAATACAATGCTGCGCACAAATTAGTTCCCCCTTTTTTATTAACTTCCATTGTGTAAGATACGAAGAAAAAAAAAGAATAAAAATTTACTTTGTGACAGTAACCAAGTATTTATGTATTCATTAATTAATTTATTTTATTTTATTCTTTTTATTTATTTATCTTTATTACTTGACTTACCTTCCCACCACCGTTCAACCTGCTGAACATGGCGGAAACCGATAATGCAAAATGAGTCGTATCTGTCGCCCTCAGCTGGACGTTTCCGGTATTGTAGTGAACATTTTCCTCCTTTGGCTTTCATTGACTATGCAAGTCGGGCACAAAAAAGCCAATGACGTAACTAATTTCAATTTGACGATTTCATATCAGATTTTATAGTTAGATGTTGTTGTTGATAGTTATTGTTTATTGTTCTTTGTATGTTTTTTTGTACTAATGAATCGGCACTTTAAAATTAATTTAATTTAACGGTAATGAATGCAAGTCTTTTCTGTTGTGTTTGATTGTATTCTATCCTCACCGCTCACCCGAAACTTGATTTTTTTTTTTGTAATGAGTAGGGTGTTTTGTGAGTCATTTTCTATGTGAGGAGTGTTTCCCCTCTTTTTTTTGGGGGGGGGCAAATGTTTTTTTTGTGCTTGTGTTTCCCATTTTTAGGAAATTATATTTGGGTTGTTTTTTTAGGGGGCTGTTTTGGGAGAGTGGTGTTTTTTTTACATCCTTTCTTTTTAGAAAAACTGTATTTGTGTTTTTTGCATCTTAGTTTTAGGAGAGTGGTGTTTCTTTGGGGTCCTTTTTGAGAGTAGGTTGGATTTGTATGGTCTCTATAAAAACAGGGGTGTTTTTTTTGCATCCTTATAGGAGAGGAGTGTTTTTCATCATCTTTCTATATCTATAAACGACTGATTGCTATTTTTTATGAGCAGGGGTCTTCCATATGCATCCAGGTTGTTTGAGTGTCCCTTTTGGACGAGAATGGTGTTTCTTTGCATCTTTTCTGATAGAGGGTTTTTTTTTTGCGTCCTTTTTGCGCATCCTTTTGTGTACAACCTTTTAAGTAGATGGGTGTTTTTGTTCGTGGAGTGTTTTTGTTGGTCCTGGCTTTTTTTGTACGTCGTTTTTTTTATAAAATGGGTGTTTTTCGACTGTCAACCTGTAGGTGGCGCATATGACCTACACACTGTACAGTGTAACAGGCGATGCGCGTTCACGAACGGCTGCCTGCCACCTTCATGGGAAGCACGACATCCCGTGTCCGTCCGTCCGTCAGTCCGTCCGGGCTCGGGGCCCGCTCCACTTTCGGCTCCGGACCTCCCCGCGGTGCTCCCCCTCGTTGTCCTATTTGAAGAAGCTCCCGTCATGGAGGACTAACTCTCAGACGGATCCTCCGACACGGGAGAGGCGCGTCGTCTCGCCCCACGCCGACGGAAGGACGGACGGACGAAACGCACCCATTGGTGGCCTGGGTGTCATGGCATGGTCGGGTCTTGGGCTGCGGTGGCCCCCTTTGCAGTTATGATGACGCCGCGGGGGTGGCGCGTCGCCCTGTCGGAGCTGATAATGGTGAGTCCCCCGTCCGTCGTCTTTTCGCACCACCTGCTGTCAAATGACGGATGCTTCGAGGACATTCGTGAGAAAGAGTCGGAATGTTCGGGTTTGAATTGAGGTCATTCTATGATGGAGGTCGATCCAGGTTTCTCGGATGGCCGCATCGCGGTCGATGAGTTCGTCGACAGGCTCAACGGATGGATGGCAGTGCAACGTGATGCACAAACATGGGGGCTTTTCAAGCACTGACGTCTCCCAGTGGTCCATGAAAGCACCACGGACCGTTTCTCGCTTCTGCTGAAGGCCGTTTGAGCATTTCCATTTTAATTAAATTTTAATCATATTCATTTCAAACTCGAGGACCAGACAAAAACAAATACGATACACAGATACACTAAAATATTAATGGTCTATCCATCCTTTCTTAAAAAAAAAAAAAAAAAAACAGACAAAAAATACATCATACACATTTCATGATGCTATAGCAATGTCCCCAGACGTATCTATTGCATTTAGTTCCGACTGTCGTAGAAAGATTAGAGGCATTTCTCTGGGCACTATTACTATTTTTGGACAACTAGTACTTAAAGAAGCCTTACTACTAGTAAACTATGCTGCACTAGCTAAGTGCCTAGGCACTTAGAAAGCAAATTTGATATCCGCCTAATTTCCATGTACTACTTCTGTATGCTCACCTCGCAAGTCGACATCTGAGGGCACTAGTAGAAACACCAAGGACACCTAGTACAAGATTGGTATTTTTTTTCTACTAATAACGCTACTAGGCCTGCCAGTAGCCATTTGAGTTTTTATTTGAAATCCATTTAATGTACAAATTTACAATCTTTGTTCTCACCACTAATACTAGTAACACCATTCGGGCACCTTAGTAACATTTTTACCCTGCTACATGACATTTGTGACATGACTAGACCTGACTTTTTATTTAACAACTACCTGTGAGGCCAAACTGCACTAATAGTGCACTAGATATAGTATAAAATTTGATGTTGCATGCGAGAGCATGTGGTTGTCAGCTATTGCACAGGTTTGCCTCACGAATGGTTGCATGTACTACTAGTCCACATTAATGTCACAAATTAGTGGAAGACAGTAGTGGAAAAAAACATCACTTCAGTGGAATTCTACTTGTGCTCTTGATTGCCCTACTCGGGAGGACTAAGTGCATATTAGTACCTGGACAATTCAGGGCACTAGTAGAATGACTGTCTTCATAGGGTTTCTTTCCACTACAGTGTGACATTTCCAAAGTGCACAGCCAGTAAGTGGAGGAAGGCCAGAATAGGCGTTTAATGCTTCCTCTTACATGTTCCAGTTAAGAGGTGAGCAGCAGCATTTGCGGTTAACTGGAAACATTTGTGGGAGGACTGGTTGACTTCAAAGTCAAGTGCAGAACACTAATCGAGGGTTGGGCAACTTCAATGATGGAGGGGGCTGCGATTTTTCACCAGCGAAACCGGGGGATATGGGACAATCCACTTCCTAATCAGATCCAAGACAAAAATGCTAGTTTAAATATGGAAAAAAAGACGTGCGTCTGATTTTTTTATAAAACCAGCGTACACAGGTATCATAATCTATTTTATGCTCAATGCTCATGTTAGAACCACATACTGTTATCCCCCCACCCCCAGTGCAAAGGGGCTCGTGTGCATAAAAAAAAAGTCAAGAACTGCACAAAACTGCCGTACAGTAAACCAAAATAAGTGCAAGAATTCTTTTTTTTTTTAACTTTGTTTGTCCTGTCTGTCATTTCAAATTAGCAAAAAATGACACTCGACAACAGCAAATTGTAATTGTAGATGCCAATTTTTTTTTTACTCTGAATTACGAACTATAATTTTTTTCCCTTCCTCATTGGGTTTTTGAGATATTTTCCTTTTTTGTCTGCAACTCCGGATATAACCTTTTTTTTTTTTTTTTTGCAAATTCCCCAAAATATTTTTCAAAAAAAATTCTGCTGAACGTCCTCTATGCATTTTTCATGAAAAACAGGAGTTGCCGCCCTCTCCCTCCCCCAAAAAACCCAAACAATTAAAGAAAAATCGCAAGTAGTGTGCTGAACCACAAGTATGCAGAGGTCCACTGTATTAAAGGAAAAATATATATAATCCCCCTCTTCCAAAAAATATAAAAAAAACAAATAATTTAGTTGTTTTGAAAATTGACCACGGCGCCACTCAGACTAAGGGCGGGGGCTGCTTGTGGCTCGCCCGTTGCCCTCCCTTTTCCAATGTGACAGGCGAAGGCTTGTGTGCAAGTGGCCAGAATATCACCACAGTCATTGAACCCTGCGGCTCATTGAGAGTTTGTGAGGAAAGAAATGCACATCTTGTCACTTTCGATCCGGTCATGTGCGATCATCTTCCCCTTCCTTGCAACACCTCCAAGCGGCTTTTGTTTGTTTAGTTCCCTTGAAGAGCTGTAGCTGTCGTCCGTGGCAACAAGCATCATTGACATTCCTCGGCTTACGCTGCACGGAGGCGTCTTGGTTCTTTTTGCTCCGGCTGCGAGGCGATGGAAAAAGAGGAGGCCTTGTCGGAGGAGGTTGGCGCTTAGAGTGTGATGAGTGGCTGCGTACGGAGGTGGGTGGTTGAGAGCCACCTGCAGCTGTGCAAAGTCCAAATTTTCCCTTTTCCACTTGCACCTAAGGTTGCAACCGTGGAATATTTTTTGGGAAATTTACAGAATGTTTCCGGTGAATTTCTTTGGGAAATTAAGATGGAAATTTTGGAAATAATTCAGATTGGAAACGTTACATGGTAATTCATAGAAAATAAATGGTTTCATGGCATTTACGGCACATAATTTAAAAAAAAAATAATACAAATAAATTAAACAGAATATTTTGAGTGCACTCAAGAGCATACATAACACATAAACAATTGTGTAAATGATAGTGTAACAAGTGATCAAATCCCTGTATTGACAGTAAATAAATCCCATTTTTTCCCAAACAAGGAAACTTGACTTCTCATACGTGAATAATATTGCCCAAATATGTACATTATGAATTTAAGCCACATCCATCACTTTCTGTAGGCGTAAAAAGCAGGATCGAAAGAGATTGTTTTTCAATAACATAATAATTTTCTATTTTTGTTTCTAAGTCTGACCTAGGAAAGTTTATACAATGCAGTTTTTACGCGTTATAGTTTTCAGAAAAAATATCCACCTGTTGCTGATTCTCTTAATTCTCATTATTATATTGCATAATTATGTTACATGATGATGATGATGAATCAGTGCAAGGAAATCATTTAGAAAAATTTTCTTGCATCTCTGATTAAAAAGAAAGTAGTAAAACATTTGTTGACCAGTGTAATCTTCAGCAACAACAAGGCAGAGCTGGAAATACTTCCTGTTGTGCTGCTACACCGTCAAATAGCAGGACCGCTAACTTAAAAGCCGCAAAAGAAGGGGGGTGGGATTGCCGTATCTTTAAGTTCCCTTTGAACTTCAACTAAATTCCTTCTTCATCCGCCCTTGAATCTTGTCCCCCAAGTTATGCCACCATGTCCTCTGTGTCACGCTCGGGCCTGTCGTTACACGTGATAGCTCACCGTCACAGTTTCCACACAGGCCTCATATCGATTCACATCAGCTGATCTCCGGACAGTAAAAGTGATCGGCGGGAATCTTGGCCGATCCACTCAGCATTTATTTGACTGTGACTTCAGATGGCGACTGAACAGCACAAAGACAGGGCGCTGCGTGCGTTGAGTCATTTAAGGATAAGATGCGTGGCTCTCGAAGTGAGTAGATTGCATGTGGCTCGTTACTGAGAAGAATTTCTTTACTTTTTTTAATTCACTTCCAAATGCATTGATTCGGTCTGCTGGATTTGTATTTTGTTTGAGAGTCTGTCCCACGTGCTTGACGTTAGTGTGCAATCTATATTTGTATATGTGTTGTCGTTGGGTCGTCAGAAAACAGATGGACAGACGTTTGTTTTTATCCAATAACTGATCAGCATGTGCACATAACAGAGCGCTAACGAGCATCATCACACGTACGTGTCCGTGCATGACCGCGTGCCAAGCTTGTGATTGGCTCTCATGCTGTTGCTATGGCAGTCGCTGGTCTGTCATTTGGAGGCGACAGATCGCGGCTCACAACTGTCTGTCAGCGTTCCGCCGTTGTCATAGCAACAGACTGGAAGAGGGCAGGGGGGCGACAGTGTTGAAGTTGTAAATCAGGATCAAAACTGAGATTTTTTTTTTTTTTGTCTAAGAGGATGATGCACATTGACATCTGCGGGACGAAGTGGCTTAATGCTAGGACACACACACACACACACACATAGACATGGGCAAACAGACAGACAGACAGACAGTCTGGTGCTGTGCTTTGCTGATAATCCTTCGCCAAATATGGTTATTAATGACATATTTGTGTCCGCGCTGATATTGTCGTGACTACAGTGCACAAGTCGAGGAACATTTTGGAATTCTTTTTGTTTCAGAAGCAAGAGGACATGAATGGTATGGTCATTCATCCATTATGTGTACCGCTGCTCCTCACGAGGGTCGCCTATCCCAGAAATCTTCGGGCAGCAGGCGGGGACACCCTGAACGGGTTGCCAGCCAATCGCAGGGCACACATAGACAAACAACCGTCCACGCTCAGACTCATTCCGAGGAGCAATTTAGAGCAGGAATGGGCAAACTTTTTGATTGGTGGGCCACAATGGGTACTAAAATTTGACAGAGGAGCCGGCCCAGGAGCAGATGGATGGAGTCTTTTGGTAACCTCACCTCAATGGAGAAAAAAAATACATTTGATTTTAAATGAAAATGAACAAACGCATTACAACAAAATATCTGTCTTTGACACACCACAGTATTTAGAAATTAAAACATTAACAAGGTTTATTCCTTTCATTTTTTTCAAGTTCGGTGGGCCGGATTAAAGCGTTTCACGGGCCGCTTGTGGTCCCCGGACCGTAGTTTGCCCACACCTGATTTAAAGTGTCCAATCAACCTGCCATGCATGTTGAAGTTTGAGAGGCGCCATTTGAGACACTGTCAGACCTGTTAAATCATTGTTAAACGAGGAGTTTGCAGGCTTTGGAGGGTTTCTTTAAAAATTGTATTCCCACGAAGTTACTTCTTATGAATTCCAATGGAAACATTTTCCAGGTTGACTTCAGTCCTTTCTGATCCACAGGTGAAGGCACGCCGCCGGCCGGTGCTCCGTAGTCTCCCCATTCGCTGGCCTCTCATCTGATCGCCTCTCATCTTCCATTTCCTGGGTTCTTCATTCTTCTTCCCGCTCATCATGACGACCACCTTGGAAACACCGGAGGCTCGCCCCGACCTGGAGCTGAGCCTCCGGCTGCTGACCGGATGCGAAGACTCGGCCGGCCGCTACAAGGTGGTTCCCTCCGTAGTCTGCTCCATGTGCTGCCTCTTTGGTGTCATTTACTGCTTCTTTGGTGAGTTCAACTTTTGGCTGCGTTCACTTTCAACACACTTTGGCTGGATTTACACTGCAGTAGATATAAAAAAAAATATATAGTGATATTCTAGAAAAGACTCATTTTTTAGAAATACAAATGGGATGGATGGGGAATGTTAGCGGTGGTTGCCACATATTGTGCAGAGCGGGATTCCTCTGTGGTTGGGCTCATTTTGCTAGCTTGTGGGTTGGCTATTAGCGACAATTAGCATTTTGATGTGTGTCAAGAGTCCGATGTAACGTAGTAAGGCCGGTCACTTTTCACAATAAAATATTTTTATAACCTCAACGAAGAAAGAAACCAGAAGAACTGCACGTTTTTTTTTTCATCAGTGTGGCCCATCGCGGCCCAGTCCAATGTGGCCTGTGGACCGGTACTGGGCCATGACCCAGTGGTTGGATACCACTGTTTTGGGGTGTAACACAAATAGCACAAACAAATTGATAAGATTTCTTTTCAGCGAATAACAGTATTGCCCAAGTACAATTGGTGAATTTAGTGAGTAGGTGGGGGATTACTGGATTTTAATTACCGCATTTTCCGGACTACAAGCCGCTACTTTTTTCCTCAATTTGGAACCATGTGGCTAATACAACGGCGCATATTTTCTGTGGATTTTTCTTTCACTTGTAGGGGGCGCTCCATAGTTAAGAAAATACGCAAAATAAATCTTGATTTTTTTTTTTCTCTTGGGTCTGTTCTGTTTTAATTAGCAAAGTTGTTGCCGTGTTAAAAGGCACTGTTTTAAGAATTCAGTACAAAATTGTGCTGTACATGCAGGAAACAGTGAATTTTTTTTTCAACATAGAAAACTGCGGCTTATAGCCTGGTGCGGCTTGTATATATAATTGGTCTTTTTTTCCCAAAAGAGTTGCTGCGGCTTATATGCAGGTGCGTCTTATAGTCCGGGAAATATGGTACATAAATTTTATGTTGACTGCTTATATCCATCTTAGAATTGTGCTATTGGAGAGCAAATATATGACTTGTGCCACTCAATCACGCAGTATAAATCAATTTTCATCCATGAACAGTCTGGAATAGTTGTCTGTACAGTAAGCCATTTGTGGTTGAACTCCTGCAGGCTACCGCTGCTTCAAGGCGGTGATGTTCCTGACAGGCTTGATGTTCGGCTCCGTCGTCATCTTCATGCTCTGCTACAAGGAGCGCGTTCTGGACACCCAGCTGAGTGTGGAGGCCTCGGTGGGCATCGGCCTGGGCATCGGCACGCTGTGCGGCCTGGTCACCATGCTGGTTCGTAGCGTGGGCCTCTTCATGGTGGGTCTGCTGCTCGGCCTGCTGGTGGCCGTGGCCACCTTGGTGGGAATGGAGGAGCTTTCCCACAGCCCGCCACGCTCTGTCTGGGTGCCTCTAGGCGTGCTGCTTGGCCTGGGCATGCTCTTTGCCGTGCTCACCCTCCAGTGGCAGCGCATCTTCACCACGCTGTCCACCGCCGTTTTCGGGGCGGCCGTCATCACCGTAGCGCTGGACTACTTCGTGGAGCTCTTTGCGCTCGTTCTCTACATGTACGAGCGGATGAAAGCCGTCCCCGGGAAGCCGGTTTGCTGGCTCACGTGGGTGGTGCTGGGGGTGTGGCCAGCGCTCACCCTGTTGGGCGTGGTGGTCCAATGGAAGGTGACTGCGGAGGGCTACTCGCATACCAAAGGTGAGGAGGCGTGGCATTAGCTGTTCCCTAATTCAGGGGTTGATTCTTGCAGAGGCGACGACGACGTAGCATTGTCGGAAGGCCGTAGAAATTTGAAAGGTCACCAAAAAGGCCCTCTAAAGTGCACAGCCCCTCAATTAGGTCACAGATCCAGTTTTTGTGCTTCTGCTGCTCGCTTCTTTTCATTTTCATTTCAAGCACCTAACTGAGCCCCGTTCCTCCTCCCCAGTCATCATCAGTCGTCAGCAGAGGAGGATGCAGGTGATGCGCATTCGCCAACGGGACGATCGCTACCGCCACAAGAAGAAGAAGAAGAAGCATCTTGGCTCCGCCTCCAACCAAAATCAAGCCAAGCTACTCCACCAGGAACCCGCCTATCGCCGCAAGCCCAATCCGATTCGACGCTACGACACCGACGTCCTCTCACCAGTGAGTGGAAAACTGTGGGATCCAGTGACTCAATCTGTGTGCGATGTTTGTTTGGGATTTTCAAGCAGTTTTAAAGTACTAAGTCAACCACTGTGAATCGTAAAAAGTCACAAGAATTGGATGAAACCGTGGATGTGTGGTTGGCACACAGTTTTTAAATTGGAGTTTTGAATTGTTGAAGATTCAAAGTAGTCCTGAGGTGCGATAAATTAACAAGTCAAGGAATTTTCTTACATCTTGGCTGGTCAGTGATCCTGAATCTCACTAGAATAGATCGGCCCCCAGTACTGAGCAGATTTTTACATTCAGAACCAAAACAAGAGAAGTCTGTTCCAAACTGACCTTGACGGAAGGAAGTGGCGGCAGCAGAAAGTGGAAAGTGGCGCTAACAGTCGCTGTTTTCCGTGTTAAACAAGGAAGTGATAGATGAGAACATCTCAGATCATCTCTTTTTCTGCTTTGCCATCCAATTTAAAAAAGTAACTTTTAAAATGCAGGTCAGTTGTTAATTTTAGTACCATGGTGTCTTGTAATAAATGGAATTGCCAAAAAGACTAAATTAAATTTGATTAAAACATGATTTGTTTTTGTCAGACAGACATGAATCGAATGGCCATTGTGCTTCTTCCTGGTGTGCCTACCTTGGCCACCTGGGGGCAGCAAAACGAGACACAAGAACCGATATACTGATCAGTGTAGTTTTATTATTCATCCCAATATCCTGCCCGGATAAAACAGCCAATAATATTGCGGATCGTGTCGTGTCAAGAACTCAAGAGGGATTTATAGTAAGGCTCTATTTTGACGTCTCAACTTCTTGCTCAGCTCATCAATACGGCACTAATATTGATTGTTCTCCGCAAAAGATAAGGAATATATGACTGTGAACACCGTTGCGTTTTCTGTCTCTGTGTATTGCTGCAGTTTGTGTTCAGTCTGTTGCTTTAAGGGTTAAAGCACTGCATCGTAGCTGCTATTAGCGTTAGCTCTAGGCTAGTGGAGTGAAGGTCTAAGCTACATGATTGTTTTGAATTCACAGGCTGTACTTCTCTTCGGTGTATTTCGTTTGGAGAGTGAACTGCAACTTACAGTGCCTTTAAAAAGCTTGAACCCTCTTAGGAAAAGTCTTAAGGCAGGTCACTTGTATGTCGCTGAAGAAAGGTCGGCGTGCCACAAATGGCCTCCAGGTCTTAGTTTGGACACCCGTGGAAAAATGACTGGGTATAACCAAACTTTGAGTTCCATTTCATACAAGAGGTTTAATTCCCTTGTAATTATCTTGTGATACAGAGCTACATCCAGAATTTCCGGGACCGGCAGGTGCAGGCTCAGCCTTTCCCAGGACAGCTGCTTGGTGGGCCGCACGCCGCAGTGGACCTGGGCTACGACTCTGGCTCGACGGCGCCCCTCACTGGGGCCACAGGACCTTTGCTACGAGCCTAACGCGTCACCTGGACTCAGTCAAGACACACACTTGCTACTTGTACTAGTTGTATCCATGCATCACCGCACGATTTCACTCTCACACACACAGCAACTACTATTTGATGGGTCGACATTTGTTTCAGCGCCTCCGGCCAGATCAGGGATCACAATGCAGACCCACCTCAGGCACAGGCATCCTCACAACAGATGATCGTCAGTCTGCAGGGCTCTTGGCCATCTGGATTCCAATCGCCACCTTTTAAATGGACTTTTGCCCCCCCCCCCACCCTTGGTGCTGGACCATTTTGTCTTCAAGTGGATTTTGCTGTAACGGGTGCCTTGCTCCTCCTGCGACTATGGGGGGGTGTTCCGCCACTTTTTGGGTGCTCATACAGGGTCACATTTTATTCAGGGCTTGGCTTGTTGTCTTCACCATGCCCGGACCTGTGACGAGCGTGCACGTTCGGCCGACGACAGTCCGAGAAAGAAAGCCATATGGATCGTGGCAACCTGCCACAACTCTCCCAACTCACGTGCTGGAAGCGTCGGAGGTGTTGGTGCAGCTTGCTTTCAGTGCCACCTTGTCACATTCCCATCAGAACCCCCAAAGATCATTTCGACCTCCACCGTGCTCTAGCTGAGTGTTTCCCTACCTTTAATGTGCCAAGGCACTTATTTTACATCAGGAAAAAAAAAATCCTCACAGCACACCACCAAACAGAAATGTCACCAAAAGTACTGTACAGTAAATCCCCCTCCAAGGTCCCACTATTTCATGGATGTTTTTTGTACAGTTAATAACAATATACAATATGTTGGTTTAACTCTCGGAAGATGACCACAAGAGTGCTGGAAATTTTTTTTTAGGGTGAAACCGTGTAAATTTGAAAGAAGAAGAATGGAACAGGAAATACTGTATTTCATCGCAGTCCAGTTTTTGTTGAAAATTACACTGGTCAACAAATGTTTACATTTTTTAATCAGATATACAAGTATACTTTTCTAGATTGTTTTTTTTGTTGCACTGATTCAGAATTTTTCCCAAAAACATCAAATTTGAAACAGGTGAATTTTTTTTCTTCATTGCTATAAATTAGAATGCATGGTAAAATCCATATTGGGCAAGCTTTATAGGTTAAACTTAAAAATGAAAATCTTTCAAAAATCTGATGAGCGAGGAAAAAAAACTAAAGATGTTTTTTTACATCAGTGTCAAAAATACCTTTCGGGACTCATCTCTGATTCAAATTTGCTCTTGACCAGTGTTATCGAATGTTGTACTGCTGTAATCCTGCTTTTTGCGCCTACAGAAAGCGATGGCAACAGGTTAATTTCATAATGTACATCTTTGGGCATGATTATTGATGTTTATTGTCAGTTGCTTTTTTTTTTTTTTAAGAGTTTGCTTGGAAAATCCTGGATTTGTTTACAGTAAACACATTAAGGGATTGGCTCACTTTACGATATTTTTATGTTTTCCGTTGCTCTTGATCTCTCTCCATACATTATGTGTTTGTATTTGTTTAAGTGTTTAAATAACTTTAAAAAAAATTAAGTGCCATAAATGCTATAAAAATATGCCTCGAGAGTATTTGAATAGGATATTTCTATGTCGCGGATTTCACTTACTGTGGAACGTAAACCCCGCGATGGAGTGGGAATTACGTTACATATATAAAAGTCACGATGATCTGATCACAATTGACTCAACGTGAAATGTGGGCCTGTTTAGTTAATTATTATTCTCTTTTGTGAATAGCGGCAGGTGGCTACACTGTTTAAGTTCAGGAGACGAGCGTTTAATAGTTAAGCCTGTCACTATATTTTGCTGGCATAGATTGATGAACAAAGTTAATCAATGAATTTTTGGACCAATTTTGAGAAATTGGATCATTTCCCGCCACCTGATGGTCTTTCAGGAATACAAATTTAGTTGTGAATCACCACATTATAGCTGCAAGCACTTAATAACAAATTTTGTATGCTTTGAGACGTCAGGTTTATGCCATTGCTTCTTGAGTCAGATCCATTCTACTTTGCGTTGATGTGCCACAAAGCAGCCTGTTGACGTCGGTCAGTGTCTGAAAGGCAGATGAGAGGCTGTGATGTCAAAAAAAAAGACAAAGGAGAGTCTTAACTTTTGTAAAAGCGAGGAATGAATGTATGAGATATTGCATGAGCTCAACCCCAGCCCTCACCCTTAATAGTGGCTTCCGTTCGACGCCAAAACCCCCGCGATGTCATCCAAGTGCACCCAAGTCCACTTTTTCCAACATTTTGTCTTCTTCTGTTTTATTTAATCCCTCCCTTTGCTTGGAATCTATTGGGATGTAGTCACAGTATATTCCAACGTGAACGCATGCCTTCCTGTTGGCGAACGTGCTGTTATTGTGTGCGAGTTGTTCCTTGGCACATAACGCTTGAAGTATTTTTTTTTTTTTTATATATTATCGCAGGTTGAACATCTCAACACGTATGTGTTGCTCACACTGTCCATCGCCTGCTTCCCCCCCCCTGCCCACACACAAACACGTTTATCTCCTCCATCTGGCTACTCTTGATAACATGTTCTCTAACCTGTCTGTATATGTAGAAATATGTAGATAAAAATCATTGCTACATGCACAAACACATTGATAATAAATTTCTGGTGATGTGGATCACATCTCCTGACTGTTTAGTGGTGTTTGTGCTTCATTGTTTCTCTTGTGAACTTTCTCACATCTTGTTGGATTCGTGCACATCAGAAAACACATTTGGGTGAGACAGATGTTTTTTTTTTAATTTTTTTTAAAGCATTCATTTGTTGAGCATGTTTGATGCCAATGAGAAATTAGGGATTTTTTGGAGTGGAGTTGAGTTGTTATTATAAGTGAATACAAGAACATGATGTTTTAGCACGCTACTTGTGAAGATGCTTGTAAAAATATCCCCGGAACTATGACCTGTTTCGACATGAGTCTTGTTCTTCATGCTTCAGCTTGTCTCGGTGGTGGTGGCTAGATGGTCTTGATGAGGACCCATCTCTGTAAATGCCTCTCAGTCCGACAACTCTCGGCAGACATTGGGCCAGATCAATGTCAAAATCAATGGCACTGCTTCTGACAGAGGAAAAGTCAATTGCGGTTGAGATGTTGATTTGAAATATAGAAAAGAAAAAAAATACGAAAGTGAAACGGAGTGTATTAACAACGACAACAACAGTTTTGATGTTGCCAATAATATGATTCGTGTCAGTCTAAAAACCAACAGCTTCTGTTTTTCCCCCCAAAAATTCCATCAACTAAAAATGAATTAATAAATATTTTCCTCTTGTTATCATTAGCTAATTTAGTATTGATTTTTTTTTTCAAATTAAAAAAATAAATGACCCCAAAGCTTCAATTATGGCAAGCACTGCACGTGAGCATTGACCCCCCCCCTCATTTTTTTTTTTCGCAAGGATCCCCCCCAGCCCCACCCCTAGAAAAAAATTTATTTTGGGCGAAAAAAATATGCAAACAACCGGCTGAGCATAAGAAGCTTAGTGGCTTATAGTCACGTCTAACATTACTGCTTAAAAATGTGGAGAATACGAAGAGAGCTTCATTTATCGCCTCCCCCAATTTTTGTGTGTAAAAAAAAATTTCATCGAGTTTGTAGTGTAACAAAAGTTAGTCCAAACACCCCCCCCCCCGCCCCCCCAAAAAAATCTAACACTTGTGTTTCATTTTCTTCGTTTACGTTACGCCCCCTGACCGCTAGATGTCGCTGTAGGCTTGCGCCTCCTCTCTGCTCCTCTTTTGTCATCAGCCAAAGAATCCTTGCTTCCGCTGTTGACACTTGTCACTGCTTGACCAGTTCTCATACTGGTCTCAAAGTCCAACTAATGCAGGTAAGATCCCTTACGACTCATTTTATTGTGGGATAAGACAGTGGTGCTTTGACAGAGACTGCAGCCTCGACTTTAGGTGAAACAACAAGAAAGCGAACAAGAATTGGTTGTTGTGACGTTGCAGGTTTGCTAGCTAAGGTTAGCAAACAATTGCTGAGCTGTTAACCATCCTTCATGTTTAACATATTTTGTTGCTCATTTTTCTCTCACAGTCCGTAATCATGAAGAGCTCAAAGGAAGCCGTGCAGTCAGCAGCAAAAGAGTTTCTACAGTTTGTCAACAGAGGCGTGTCTCCATATCATGGTAAAGTCTGATGAACTGTCTTTCAATTGCATTCACAATAGTTCTGGTTATTACCGTCATATTGCTGTCCAAATTGAGATTCATCCTTACGTATTGTATGTCCTCTAAAACAGCGTTCCCTACTTTTACTACCTAAATGTCACAAAAGTCAATCCGCAGTTTTTGAAAAATGCATGATGAGTTCTGCAGAAATTGAGTTTTGTGCGCATGTGTGTGTTGTCCTATTTGTGTTTAAAACAAAACAAAAATTGTTTAAAAAAACCTTAGGGTTCCTCCAAGAGGACGCATCAAAAATGATCGTGGAGTTTCAAATGGGTTCACTTGCCCTACAAACTGAAATTAAATAGCGCACATAGAACATGTGGTCGGCTGAATTAGTAATGTATTTGTCTTTTTATTGATTTTGTTGTTAAATTATAGAGGGCTTTGAAGTGCTCATAACTAACTTGAATCTTTTGTGGATGACCGCTATCAAATGACTTGCGCGCAGGTCAAACTACATCTTTTTTTGATTATTGGTTGAGTTAAGATTAGAGTGATCATCTCTCACCTTTGCACTTTGGCTACCAGCGGCGATAACATGCTCACACTCCGAACTGACAGCTCAGTGTTTACGAAAGATACACAAACACAATCAAGCAAGTGTGTCATCTCCAGTGGTGGAAGAATGCCGGAAGCGTCTGCTGGAGGCGGGATTTGTCGAACTGAAGGAGGTGGACAAGTGGGACATCCAGCCGTCCAACAAAGTAAGTTGTACTGAGCATGTGCTGTTGTGGTCGTAGTTGTCTCTAAAAGTGAACATTCTGTGTATTTTGCAGTACTTTGTGACACGGAACTTCTCCAGCGTCATAGCCTTTGCTGTCGGGGGGCGTTACTCGCCTGGAAATGGCTTCTCCATGATTGGAGCCCACACGGACAGCCCCTGTCTCCGAGTGAGAAGTTGACACATGTGGGATGTTTAAGGCCAACTCTAGTGATGCCAACATATATATTTTTTTAATTTTTTTAGGTGAAGCCCAAGTCCAAGAGGACAAAGCAAGGCTGCCTTCAGGTGGGCGTGGAGTGCTACGGCGGAGGCATCTGGAACACCTGGTTTGACCGTGACCTGACCATTGCGGGCCGAGTTATGGTTAAGGTAATGATAATAGAATCTAAGGCTTGCAAAAAGCTGGGACTTTTAAAATAAATTTCCAGAATGTTTCTGGCAGATTATGACGTTGAGCCTGAGAATTTTGGAAATATTCCAAACCGGAAACTTTCCATGAGAAGTGAGGATAAAAGCTATCAAGCACAAGTATAAACATTTTGGAGGTCATAAGCAGACAAACATGAAAAAATAGATACTAGATGCGAGGACATAATAGTTTTTCACTGTCAAAAAAAATAAAATAAAACAGCCACAGCTGAAACAAAACGCTGTTCATAAAAGTTGAACATAAAACAAATAAAACACAAATCAATAAAACACTAAAACAAGGACAGAGTCTAATGCTGAATATATTAATTGCTCCCTCTTTTTTTATTATCCTACTGCAGCGCTGCATCTAAAGCTCCTTTGTAACCCCACAAAACAAAAACCAAAAAGAGGACGGACTGCTTGTAACTAGAAGATGTCATATCCTGTTAACTCTCATGAAAAGCCTCAGCTTTGAAAATCCCAGAATTTTGCAAACCTTGTAAATTCTCACATCCGAGACGTTGCTCCATGCACGTGTGTCGTCATGCAGGGAGATGGCAGACTCGTCCACCGGCTGGTGCACGTGCCACGGCCTCTGCTCAGGATCCCTCACCTGGCCATTCACCTGCAGAGAGACATCAACGACTCCTTCGGCCCCAACAAGGAGAACCACCTGTCAGTAACTTGGGATTTTTTTTTTTTGTTTGAGTTTTAAGTTTTGCCGACACACAATCTTTTTCTCCTCTCAGTGTGCCCATTCTGGCCACCGCCATCCAGGAAGAGCTGGAGACCGGCAGTGCCTCATCCGGGGACGCCATCAGCGCTGCCAGCACGGTGAAAATGGCGCTAAAATGTCATATTGAGCACACTTATTCCGTGCTGAGGACATCAGAAGCTAATAACTGTATCATGTTGGACATGATTGTGTGTGATTTTTTTTTTTTTTCCCCTTCAGGCCGACAAGCATCACCCAGCACTGGTGAAGGTTTTGTGTTCAGAGCTGCAAGTTGAGCCGGAAGCGCTGCTCGACTTTGAGCTTTGCCTCGCTGACACTCAGCCCGGGGTGAGCCTGTCTTTCGGCCAACTCCACAGTAATTGGCTGTAAACTTGTGAGGTATTATGTAACACTTCAATTGTCCTCTGTGTGCAGGCGTTGGGAGGCGTGTACGAAGAGTTCATTTACTCTCCTCGCCTGGACAACCTCCACAGCTGCTACTGCGCCCTCCAGGTCTGATTCGCTCACGACTAATTACCGCCAGTCTCTGGATCAGGGATAGGCAAGAGGTGGCCTGTGGGATGACCCCACTCTGAGTGGGCCCTTTATTAATTAAAAAAAATTATATATATATAGCCTGATCATTATCCTGATGAAATGAATCAGGTGTGTTGGAGGAGGGAGATATCAAAAGGCCTCGCCACACCAATCCGATGACAGCTCTGATTTTACGGCGTTGCGCGCAACACCCAAAAAACGTCATGTACCGACTTTCCGGCGTCGGTTTAGTGTGTTGAGGCCTTAAAACATGCGGGAAAGCAACCCCTAGAGAACTGGAGTTGCACCTACCACTTGTTGTAAACAAAGACAGTGCAGCTCAGACTTTGGCTAGTGGACATCATGGCTACTAATTTGCATTATGGATAATAAACTCATTTAACGTGGTTTAAAAATGTAACATACTGCAAATGTATTTTCAGAGTTTATTTTTAACCCCCCCCCCCAAAAAAAATCCTTTATTATTATTAATGTCTGTCAAGTGGATGGAGGCATCATAATTTGTTTGTAACTTGTGTCAGGGGCTGATCGAGTCCTGCTTAGGAGATTCGCTGAGCCAAGAGCCCAACATCCGCATGGTGACGCTCTTCGACAACGAAGAGGTAAGTGATGCTCTGACTCATCTTCTTCCACCCTGGACTCTTCTTGTCATTATCATATTTAGATGTTCCCAGATTGACTTAGTCATCCCATCACTCTGCGCTTGCATTCACTTGAATGAAACTTATAGAAGTCAGCAAGATGCTCAAATGCATTTCCTTCCACTCTAATAAGAGCAAACCTTCAATTCAAAATGCCACAATTGCGTGACTCTCAATGGATAATAATTATTCTGCGTGTTGCGTAGGTGGGCTCAGGGAGCGCTCAGGGGGCGCAGTCCAACCTCACGGAGCTCATCCTCAGCCGCCTCGCCGCCTCCTCGTCCAACCCCACCGCCTTCCAGCAGGCGGTGCCACTCTCCTTCATGATTAGCGCTGACATGGCGCATGCTGTGCACCCAAACTACCAGTCAGTATCACAAAAGCCGGAACTAATACGCTGATTAAAAACGGGTTGAATGAATTGAACGTCTTATCTTCTCAGGGAGAAGCATGAGGAAAACCATCGGCCTGCTTTTCACAAGGTGAGGCGTCGCGAGCCAAATTGTATTTATGATTCAAATGTATCGATTAGAATTACAGTTGTACCTTGATTTTGACATGAATTGAAAATTATTGGAAATGCCATTAATTAATTAATTTATTTTTTAGCATTGTCCCCAAAAAGCATCACAATTTTTTTTGTTGTTATTAATACAGAAAAATAACACTGGATTGTAAAATATGAATATTAAAATGCTTGTTAAGTTTTGTTTCCACCTGTTCTCATTATCCCTGTTCCTTATTTAAGCCAATGAGCTCCCTCCAACCACTGTTTCTCGTTGTCTGGTCGCGTTTTGTGTATTTATATTTATGATGAAGCTTTTTGGACACATTTACTCAATTCGTTGTCATACATGGAACACATTTTTTTTTTTACTTCATGAATACATGCATTTGTCACAGGAAACTGCCCAAGTTCCCGCAGGACAACTGACACAAAGTTTTGGCAGATTTTCCTTGTCTCTTTATTAATCGCCCAGACACGCGAAGCACTTCTCAAGAAAGCCAGGCTTCATACGTCATTGATGACATCATTTCCCTATCATGAATTACGCTTCGGAACGCGCTTCAGAAATTCCGTCCCGGATTGCTCAGTGTTTCTTTCCGCCCTTGTCGATTCATTGTTCGCCACTTATAAGTCAAGGCCCCCCTTCAACATAAGGTAACCTTTTATTTGTCCCACAATGGAGACATTTACAATGAATAATTTTCAAGGCAATTGACCTGCTTTCTGTTTTTTTACACCTGTCGTTGTGCTTTTGCTGTTTCAGGGTCCAGTGGTCAAATTCAACAGCAACCAGCGCTACGCCACCACCGCCGTGACTGCCGCTATTGTACGAGAGGTCGCCAGCCAGGCCGGCGTTCCTCTTCAGGTACCATCGGTGTTGTAACAAAATTGTAGCAGCTCTGAATCTCCATAAAAAGACAGTAAAGAGATGTGCTACACATGCGGTCCTTCATTATTCATCTGTACTATACACTGCCCACCCAAATTTCAGTGATCGGTGTGAACTCCGGCCCCTCCTCTTGCAGGATGTGCTTGTCCGTAACGACAGCACGTGCGGCTCCACCATTGGTCCCATCTTGGCCGCTCAGCTCGGTGTGCCCGTGGTGGATATTGGCGCTCCCCAGCTCGCCATGCACTCAATCCGGGAGATGTGCTGTACCTCCAGCATATTGCAAACCATCACCCTCTTCAAGGTAAACCCCCATTTTGTGAAACACAGCAAACCACTGAGCATCAGAATACCAGTTAACATTATGCTTTAGAAAATACTAATTTTCTTGTTTAGAAATTATTGTAGAATACTTTTGTTCTGGCTTGTCACATTTTTTTTTCAGTTTTTTATTTCACTGCTACACCAAGAAATGACTGTGACGATGCCCGCTGATCTGTATCCGTCTTTTTACAGGCTTTCTTTGAGTTGTTTCCCCGTGTGAGGAGCACGGTGATGGTCGATTAGAACTCAACATGAAGTGGAGTTAATTCAGAACAAACTTGTTGATACTTAAGAGTCATCTCTTCCTGCACACGTGTAATTAGACTTGCAATAAAGGGCATTGAAAGACTGAATTGTTTTACCTAAACCCTTGTTTAGAAGCTGTTTCTATCTTTTTGGACACCATCTTTGACCACACTTGAGAATTTGGTTTAACTATAGCGAAATGCACAATGGTTCTATTGAAATAAACAAAAGTTAAACTAATATTTCAACACTACTGAGGCTCGTGTGGTTGCACTGCTTCGTCTCAGCTGCGAGGTTTGATTTAGAATGTGCGTGGAATCTTGGGTAGGGTATTTTTTTGTGGGGTACACCATGGACTGGTCTCCAGTAAATCATGGGGTGCATGTAGACTAGCATGCACACTCAAATTCACACCGATGAAGATGTGCCTAATAAATGCACTAAAATCACATTTTAAATAATCTGCCGTTAGGTGCAAGTTATAGTTAACAAATTTATGAAATAACTAAGTTGAAAAAAAATTTTTGGAAATGTAATTAAAAAGCAACAAATGTCATCTTACACTTGGTATAATTCCAGAGAAAATCATAATGATTAAGTGCAAAAGAAAATGTATATTCTTACTATTATAAAATAATTGTACATTCAAATGTGACGTCTTCTTGAAGTTGACCGTCGAATGAAAAAACATAACATTCACCATCATGGTTTCAAAGATAGCATCAGTGGTGATAATCGTGATAAAACTTTTTTTTTTTTACAACGTAATGCAAAAATGGCAGATTTTTCAGGATTCCGTTTTAGTCTGAAATGAAAACACAAAATGGATTTTTAATAATTACTTGTAAATGTTTACTTTTTAATAACTAATAAGCATTGTTAAAGCTACGTTAGCTCGTTAGCACCACCAATCAGGAAAGACACGACGACCAATATATGTGTTTTGGAGCGCCCCCTTTCGGTGATACCCCGCATAAGTCGCTCCCCCTTACCTCCATCCCAGCAGCAGAAGAGAACAGGAGAGCTGACGAGCTGCAGCCTGTAGCCTCTTCTCGACAATGGACAGCTGTTAGACGGCAACAGCGGCAGCGGCTGACTCCCCTTCCTCGCCCGGGTGCATCTCGGCCGGACCATGAAGTGTTATCGGCCGTGGGTGGCCGTGTGCCTCCTCGTCCTCCTCAACGCCTGCTGTCGCTTCAGCTCGGCCGCCCGACACGGTAAAAGGAGCTCGGAGCTCCTTCGCGCACTCCTTAAAACCACGTAACTGGCTCATTCAACAGCAATATTTACTCCCAACGTCATATGATGCACTTACTGAAGTGAACATCTTTTCTTTTAGCCTTGTTGCTAATGTAAATTATCATTTTTTTTCTATGATCAGCTGTAAAGTGTCCACTGTCCATCTGATGCAAATGGTAGCTTGTCTGTCTGGCTGGATGATTTTGTTATGCACCGTGAAGCAGCACGCAGGCAGACATGATAGGCAAGTTAAAATGCAGTTTTTGAAGATCTGAACTAGGATGAAAGAGAACATAATACTGTCTGTTCTCTAGTACAGTGAGTGGTTTTCAAACTTATTTACTTTTTTTTCTCTCTTTTTTACATGGCCAATATTAGAATACAGTTGCATTGCAGGCCGTAGTTTTCATCAAAAACCAAAACAGGGATTTTATTCCCAAAATGTAATATTGTAATCCGCTGAGTCTGAGACGTATCGGATGATTGGTATTAGACTCACAATTATGAGGATGGGGGCTCTGACATTCCTGTGTAAGGTTTGCATGGTCTCCCCGTGCTTGAGTGGCTTTCTCTGAGTGCTTTGGCTTCTTCCCATAAGCACGTCAGTTAATTGTGGACTCCAGTCCAGTGTGTACACCGCCTCTCGCCTGAAGTGAGCAGGCATAGGCCCTAGCACACCTGCGGCCCTAAAATGAGAAAGCAAGAAGAAAACAATTTGCGCCCCACGCACTTTCTGCCGTAATTATAAATGAGAGCATTTTCGTTGCAAAACAAACCTACACCGTTGAGTTAATACTCGCTAGGGAGAGCGCCACTGCCAACTACTGGAGTGGAGGTGCAATTACACTTTATTGTAGTACGGCGGTGAAAAAAAGCATGTTCCCCAGGGTCAAACGCACCTCCCTCAGCATCGCATCATGGAGGGCCCGCCCCACTATTTGAGAAGCACTGTCATGGAGGAACAATCATACTCACCCATGTCTTTGGGACACTTACGCTTCTCTTACGATGGTGCAGTGACAGTGATCCAAAGCAGACGCGCTCCCCGTTCGTTTATCATCTATGTTGCCATATCGCGGCGATTGTTGCAGCTCATGTCGTTATGTCAGTGTGATCAACTCATGGAAGGGAAATGCTATTTTGCCAATTCTCTGGGAAGTCATCGCTCGTTACACGCAGGGTCATAAATGAAGTCAAACAGGTGTGAATAATGAGAAGAGAGCGAGTGGCCTCACATCTGCTGTTGTTTACCTCCTCGCAAGATTCGGGAAAGGTCAAGTGGAACACTTGCAAATGTTTACTAAGGTTCATATCCAGTACAGATAAAATACCCAGCCTCGTTCTGTCTTATTAGATTTTGTATTTATGCACCATGGCATTTTTATTTTGTCTTGACTGAATTCAGAGTCTCTTCCTTATTTGCAGGTTGCTTATTCGAGAAGAAGCTTTGTCCCAGCGATCAGCTGTGCAATGACGGTGAGTTTGTACATCCTCCATCCTGAGTGCTGCTTTAACAACCTGCTGCTTTCTTTCAAGTCGTTTATCGTGTCCAATATCCCTGAAACCATAACGAGCCGACGGCTTTTTTGTTTTTTCAAACATAATGATAATGACATGTCGTTAAAACTCAGAGTGAACCTGTGGTTGTCATGGCCGCATCGTTGAAGCTTTCTGCTCCCACTAGATATGACGAGCATAAATGTAGACCAGGTTTTACAGAAATGATCCTCCGTAAGCAGTCTAAAACCTTGTGTGTCTGCGTTTGGAGCGCGGGAACAAGCGTATGCCTGTAAAACAGATTGTTTTGTCGAAGAGATTCACTCCAGCATACGCAAAGCTGGAGAGCCAAAGAATGAAAGTGGGTGGAAATGCAAGGTCAAGCGCGTCTTTGCCGTCAGCGGCTGTCCGCCAATTGCAGGCTGGGCAAGCGGTTGCTATGGTGACAGTGACATCACCTGCCTGACAACTGTGTGCCTCCCTTGTGTGTGCGCGTTTGTTTTGATCAGAGATAGAGGGTGCTCAGATGCGATGAGTCATCGGTGCACACATACGCGCAGAGCAATCTCACCTCTGCAGTGAATGTTGATGCGACGTAGACGTCAAGTCGTGTGAAAGTCGCAGCGGAACGGCCAGTCACAGTCACGCCCCGAAGGATTTCTTTACTTCTACTATTTATTGTGAATGACTTCCTTACGACTACCTTTTGAGACTTTTTCAGTTTGTGGACAATTTGGGCACATTTTTAAGTGACATCGTTTTCTGTCGTTAGTATAAAATAATTTTCTTCTTTTTTTTTTTTTAACCCTTCAAATTACAGTTTGCTTGCACAATGCACAGGTTGTAAAACAAGCTCAGTAATGCAATTGGCATCTATTCTCAGTACCGATTTTTTTTTTCCTTATGTAGTAGTACATTGAGGTATGAGTGACTTGACCTTTTTGAGATGCTTCATTCGGATGATCTTTTTATTTTTTATTTTATTCCGTTTTTTTGCTTAGTTAAAATAAATAAATCCGATTTATGATTGATGTACGTTGGCTGTAAATTCAACTCTCATCATAATAAGCGGCCGTTTGGCACGTAGCGAGCAATTCTTAAAAAAAAAACAAAAAAAAGAGGCTTCAAGCTCTTTATTGCCACTCCTCAGGTGCAGATTCTTGTCAAACGCAACCAAAAACAAAAAGACCTTCTTATGTATTTAAAACAACCATGTGCTCCCACTCGTCTAAACACGGTGTTCTGTTCTTTATGGAATAAAAATTAAGAAGACTACTTCCCCTGACTATTTCTAGCCATCTAATGTGGCGAACATTTTATGCAACACTGCCACCTGCTGTCGAGTAAAATTAACGTCAAAGTACCTCAGGGCTCACCTTGCGAATGTGAGGCTCACCTCCTTTCTGGGTTTGGTCGTTGAAGAGAAACAATTGCAGGGCCCCATCTAATTACAAGCGGGCAATCGTGTCCCAAAAAATATATCATGCATTTTTCTCCTTCCAAGTAACCCCCCCCTGGAGTTGAACACATTTTTCCCAGGCTTCTCTAAAGGATTCTTCCGAGATATAATCTCCTGTGTTGCCCCAACAGATGGACTTTTTGGACAGTGTTGGGCTCCTCACCATGATCCGGTCCAGTATCTGGTGTCTGTACCCGCTCTGCATAAGCTACAGGAGGTTCTTAAAGACCTGATGGCACAAGGTGAGTCTCAACAACAACTTTGATTTGCAGAAAATGCCAAAAATCTCCCTTAAAACCTGCGCTGGCCGAGCAGGCATGACCTGGAGGGATGAGGTCACCCAGGCAACGATCGGGCGAGAGTTGAGTCACATTCCCTCAATTAGCTCCTCTCAGCTTCACCAGCGCAAACAGTAAGAAGTGTCACGCCAACGCAACCTAGCGACGGAGAAGCTAAAGGAGACTTTTGAAATCTAAGTCTTCGCTGTCGTGTTTCTAGGCTGCTCAGTCAGCGGAGGATTCCGCGACGTGAGGAGGCAGGTGACCCCCGAATGATACAACAGTACGTAGACTACATGGCACTCGAGCCGTCTTCATCCTCCATACGCGGACAGATGCCCCTGCTGGAGCCGTACATTTACCACCAGGTAGGGAAATCGAAGTGACCGTGTGATGTGATGTTACAATGACCGTAATGACAAGTTGTTACTCTAAAACTAAAACTTATGCCATGTTGAAGAAAAGTTTTTGTGTGTTTTTGAACAACTCATTTACTACCATTGACGGCTAAAGACGTTAAAGATCCAGGGAGAGGGAGAGGGAGAGGGATTTTTTTTCTGTCCTGTCAAAACACTTTGTCAACACTGTTTTTTAATGTGCTACATAAATAAACTTGATTATTATAATTTTCAGGATGAGGCTGAACGATCCCTCAACTCCCTGGAAGATAATCCAACCCCTCCGTTCCTCCGCTACTCACCTCCCCGCTCCAGATCGAGAGGAAAGGCTCTGGATAGAGACAAGCAACTTCTCCAGAACTTATTGTCCTATTACTTCACCTCGCCTGCCTCCTCCGTTGTCCCGGCTGCTTCCCGTCACAGGGGGGCACATGCCGAATCTTTAGCATTAGCCTCCTCCTTCCCGGAGCTTGAATACCCGCGGGACCATGACCAAGACTACGTTTCCCAAATTGAGCGTCTTAACCAGCAGCCACAGAGCAATGTGTTGCCCAAGTACGACGCTCTGGCAGGATTAGACGGTGAGAAAAGTCCATTTGGTTGGACGGTCCTTTTGTCCAAATAATGCAAAGCGGCTCCAGTAGACAAGTACAGACTCCAAAATAATCTTAAATACGAAATTAAATAGTAAAAAAATATTTTTATTTTTATCATTTATTTACAATGGCAGTTTTGGTAACCCATCGAAAATTACATGTCTGCAGACAAGATACTTTGCCGTCTTTTATTATATTATTATACAATAAAGGAGTAAGCCTTAAAATGTCAAGCGCTCTTTTTCCACCGTTTTTTTCATCCCATCATTCGCAGAGGTTTAACAAAATGAGCCAATTTTGACAAATTACGGACTTGAAAGTAAAACGGCATTAGAAAATGAATATTTAACTAGAATTTTTCAGATCCCTGAAAAATGTACGTCGCACCTCTGGAGTTAGAATTGTACATCCTAGAATAGTATAAAGTTCTAAGAGCGATATTTGATGTAACGTTTGACCTGTTTTACAGCACGCTCCGTGCAGCGTCTGACTCAGTTGCTGGACCACTACGGCCTGGATGTCCAAGATTTGTCCCCTGAGCAGAGAGACAAACTGCCGGCTTTGCTCAAGCAGCTGCAGTTGGAGAGCTCCTTCAGCCGCAAAGCAACGAAAGGTCTCAGCATCCCGCTTCTCACATTTCAATGCAATGTCCGCGAGGGGACTCAATCGATGGTCATAATGATGCACTTTCGCATTTGCTAAGTGTTAACTTTCAGATTGAACGCACATACAGTGAAAAGAAATGATGGCTAATCTTGCGATTTGTGCGCCTTACAGAAAACTATGGAAAAAATGTCAGCTCAGGAAAGAAGGTGAGGCTGATGCATATTATTAACACAATAGTACACATGCACAGTGTACTTTTTTCTTGCCATCTTTCACATTGTTGTATTTTATTAGTTTGTCCACATACAGACAAGGTCTAATTCTACTGTTTTTTTTTGTTTTTTTTTTAATAATTATATTTTCTTTTTTTTCTGACTGCATGAAGTTTTCAAATTAAAAAAAAAAACATTATTTTTTTTTACTGTTTAAATTCCGTTTTTTGGCAAAATCCAGAAATTGCGCAACAGCCTTAAACATTTAATTTTTCTAAAAGTGCTACAAAAATAGGTGAGCTTCCAATTCTTAGATTAAAATGGAATTTCTCACTTTTTAAAATGAAAATTGGATCATTCGTCCGACTTGATAGCTCGCATGTGCACTTGGGCGTAGCACTGGCTTGGCCGCTTCAGAGTGCCTTGTTGTTGGCTGTAAGTGCATGCGTGTCACGGTGAGAAAGGCATAAGCACTCGGAGCGGGGATTTATTTTATTTTATTTTTTAAAACTCCGGTTTAACAGCTAGCATGCAGAATTGCGCTTTGGACCGGCTTGGCTACTTTAGATAGCCTCGTCGTTGTCGACCAGGTGGTGTCACTGAAAGCTTTAAAATGATATACACCTCAGACGTGTCGTTATGTGTAGGAATAAGAAAGACGCTTGCCAAAGTTACAACATCTGATAATGGAGGCAATAGTTTGGTTTTCATTATTTTAAAGCCTCATTTTGAAAATACTAGCCATTTTTTTAAAAGTATTATTCAATCAAATTTGGCAACTTTAAAACTTTAATGAAACAAATGTTTCCATGTTGCATATTTAATTATAATTTAAAAGTGACGGCAAAATAATTTATCCATCAGATCAGAGAGGGCTTCATGGAGCACAAAATGGCCGCCCCGGATGGTCTGCCAATCATGAAGTCCTCCAAACCAGCGGAAGTCCACAAGGATACTGATTTCACAGCGGTGGGCAAACTGGGAAAGAACAAACCTGAAGAGTATGAATACATTATCATCAGCCAAATGTTTTCTAAACACAAACACTTGAGAATGATTTTCCGAACAAATTCTTTGCTGTGTCCTGATGCTAGTGTTTTAGGTCCAGTGATGACCTACGAAACCAATCCAAACACAAAGAACCCGTCGGAGAAAGAAGGTTAATATTGCATCACTTTTGGATGTTTGCTATATTTATAACAACTAAGTCACAGTTGTTGTTTGTGGTCAGTTGCAGGTAAGAACATCCTGGAACCTGAGACAAGCCGAAAGGTTCTGCAGAACAGTGACAACCAGGTGACATAGAATCTTACATAATAGTCCAGGTTGCACCATGCGACTCTCGCTTGAAGTCATCTGAGCATTATAGAATGCTCTTTTTTTTTTTTTTAATTGTTCTCTCTTCTCTTCCCTAGCAAGTGAAAACTGATGGCAAAGTGTTGCCCCAGGCTATCCGAGTCCAGCCTGGCTCCCGCTGGGTTTCCTCTACCCTGGTGGCTTTGGCGTGCATCGGTGGCATCCTGGTGGCGGCCCTAAGCGTCACCTGCCTGCGCCGCCACGCCCAACGACTGGCAGCCAAGAAGCTGGGCCTCGGGCCTGAGGGTGGAAGTTTCAGCCACCAGGAGTACCAGGTGAGGAAGACTCTGAGTGTAAGTCTTTTTCGAACATTAGTGGCACAATATGAATTGCTGTGATTTCAAAATAGTTAATGAGTATGACCTCGGCTGACTAAAAGGAAAACCACGTGAACAACATAAGACATGCATAACTGGCTCACCAGGACCTGTGTCGCCAGCATATGGCCTCCAAAGGTGCCTTCGGACGCCTGGAAGCCGCCGCCTTGGGTGCCGTGGGGGGGCCGGGTGGAGGCGGAGCAGCTGGTGCCGGGAGAGGGGCGGCGGGAGCAGTCGGGGGCGCCGACTCAAGAGTGAGCAGCGTGTCGTCCCAGTTCAGCGACGGCGCCCAGCCCAGTCCCAGCTCGCACAGCAGCACGCCGTCTTGGTGCGAGGAGCCCGCACAGGCCAACATGGACATCTCCACCGGCCACATGATTCTGGTACGCGTTAAAATGGCGCCTCCCTGTGGCAAGTTGCTGATGACACGTGGTCACTGCAGATGGGGAGGACTGTTTAAAAGTCAATTCTAATTGAAACAGAACATTTATTGATCCATTCATGGATCCAACACCTGTTTAGGAGTTGTGCAAAAAGTACCGACACATTGAAAAGTTTGTTTCGAGAAGGTCAACGGAAGTTCTCCCGTAAGGGTGATAGAGCATTTTAAATTCCTGAAATGTAACCCCGATCCCAAGAATTGTTGTGATGTCCTTTTTCAAAAGGCATACATGGAGGACCACCTGAGGAACAAAGACCGTCTATTGAAGGAGTGGGAGGCTTTGTGTTCCTACCAGGCGGAGCCCAGCAGCGTTTCTGTGGCTCAGAGTGAGCCCAACACCAAAAAGAACCGCTTTCACCACTCGCTGCCGTGTGAGTCCTCGCAACAGCTTTCAGTTGTCACGCCGCTACATGCAACGTATCATAAATGCTTCATATGCTGGTTCTTCTAGACGATCATACCAGGGTGAAGCTTAAACCAGAGATCAACCCTTCTCGGTCCGACTACATCAACGCCAGCACCATAGTGAGCAGCTACTTTGCAAAATTTTTGCGGCGGTTTTTGAAGTTCAGCTGCTTGCTTGAGAAGAGCAAGTTGTGCAGAAAGTATGGAAATGTTGAACAATCGGACATGTGCATTTAAACATTTGCAGACGGTTAGCTCTAAAGTTTATATACATCCTGGAAATTCTCCCGAAAGCCAAATAAACTTTTCGTGAGTGGTGAATATCATCCTTGTAGCTGTTCTCCATGGAAACTTGTCTGTCATCTCATCCTCTCCCTTCCTGTCTTTAGATTGAACATGACCCTCGGATGCCGGCCTACATCGCCACCCAGGGCCCCTTGTCCCATACCATCTCGGACTTCTGGCAGGTCAGTGATGGCTGAAAATATGGTTGAATTTTGCGCCAAGCTAAAATCGAACAAGCCAATTTTGGCAAATAAATAGAAAAGACTGTTTTCAACTGTAGGGTTTTAAAAAAAATAAATACATATATCTAAAAAAGTCAACAGCACAGTAGCAAAGTGTGTGCATGTGACACGTTGGTGTGCAGATGGTGTGGGAGACCGGCTGCTCGGTGATCGTCATGATGACTGCTCTGGTGGAGGAGGGAGAGAAACAATGTGACCGCTACTGGCCAGATGAAGGCTCCTCGCTCTACCATATCTACGAGGTGTGCTCTGCGCGTACATCCTCAATGTCACGCACCATATATGCCGCGATTCACCATATATGCCGCGATTATTACATCATTGTCTCTGTCTCCATCAGTAGAAGTAAAGATACTAAAAAAAAAAAAAAAAAAAAGTCTGACTCACTGAGTAAAAGTAGATACTACAGAGACCCAAAACATATTCTTAAATTCTTAATTTCTACTTGGTTACAGGTGAACCTGGTGTCCGAGCACATCTGGTGCAACGACTTCCTGGTGCGAAGCTTCTACCTGAAGAATGTTCAGACGCAGGAGACCCGAACCCTGACTCAATTCCACTTCCTCAGCTGGCCTGCTCACGGAATCCCCACCACCACACGCCCCCTACTGGACTTCCGCAGGTACAACCCCAGATAGACACAAAAAAATGACATTAAGCCAGCAAGGAAAAGATGACTACCTACTAAAAAAAAACGACAATGTGATGAAGAAAACATACATTTGCCCCATATTCCATCCTTCATGCCAGTAGTTTATTGTTGAACATTTCTGTCCGTGTCATTCTTGTGATTTGCAGCTAGTAGTCCGAGTCCAGTTGCATAGTCACAAAAATGATCATGGACTGATGTGGCTGCAGCAAGAGGCCCGTCACTCAAAAATGGAAACCTTGGGAGAATTTGACCTTGCATATTTTCACATTGCACAACATTTTCCTTCTTGTCTCTCACCAGGAAGGTGAATAAATGCTACAGAGGACGCTCGTGCCCTATCATCATCCACTGCAGGTTTGATATGATGTTCATTCCAAACTACATAGTAATGGAAAAGTAACCAGTTACTATTCGAACATACTTATATGTGTCAAGCTCTCCCTCCCAGTGCTAATCTAATCTAAGACACCGACTGTATTTTACATCCGAAAAATCTCCCAACACAGCACCAACAAAACTCACAAATTGACTTATTCATTGTGAAATATGCAGGTTACTTGTACCCAATGTCACTTAGGAATGAGAATTTAATTGTTCTACATTAATATAGTTTGTGTAAGTGTTCATCAAAAATAAAACTGTGCTTTTACTTCTACACAGTATATTTCATATTAATTGTGATTAAATATAGGAAATGTTTTTTTAAAAAATTACTTATATCCCTCCATCCATTCATTATCTGAACCGCTTATCCTCACGAAGGGTCGCTGACATGCTAATATAATATTTAAAATTTAAATGTTTTGGAGTCAAATAAAAATTGACCTAAATAAAAGTTTTTAAAAGAGTGTGTAAACTACAAATGCAAACGTCGTGTACCTAAAGGATTGGTTTGGTACAACTGAACTGCACTTGAGCAGTGATTCTTTCACATACCACTAGACTAGAGGGTGCATGTGTACCAAACTTTTGTGGCGGCGTCAACTGATTTTTCTTGTGAAATTTAAAACTTCTGGTTCCGTCGACTTGCCCTCTGCATTCAGGATTTTAGTGGAGCTTGGACAGACTCATCATTTTGAACAAACTAAATAAGTTCTGCATTCCAAAATAGGAGTTACTTTTCATTCACATTGAGGATGTGCATGTGCATCAAGGTGACGGTGAAAGACAATAAATGTAGTGAAATGATGTTTTTCATGTTTTGTCATTGTCTCCATAGTAACGGAACAGGTCGGACTGGTACATACATCCTGATCGACATGGTTCTAAATCGTATGGCTAAAGGTGAGTTTTGAATTTTAAAAGGCTTGTCCTCATCTAAAGTCTTTTTTTTTTTCTGGTGCTCTTCTGCAGGTGTGAAGGAAATCGATATCGCTGCGACGCTGGAGCACATTCGTGACCAAAGGCCTGGGATGGTCCGCACCAAGGTGAACATTTGCCCGCAAGAAACATTTTGCAAATAGTGTGTGCGTAAATAGAGGACAGAATATGAAGATGCTGCCCGTTGTTGTGTTGCTGTAATATTTTTACAATTAGCGCAAAGTAGCTGAAATAATTCAAAGTGATCAGCAAGCTCTGATTTCTTTGTTTTTAGGACCAGTTTGAATTTGCCCTGACTGCTGTGGCTGAGGAGGTGAACGCCATCCTTAAAGCTCTGCCTCAGTAAAGCGGAAGCCAAACCTCCGTCTGACGACCTCTAAGCTCCTTTTCTCTTTTGATTGCCTTTTGCCTTGAAAGTTAACAGTGATGTCACACCATGAAAAATAAAGCAGTTTAGGAAGGATTTGTACAGGCGCACAGCCATAACTCCCGTTAGCATTAAAACGCGTGGCACATTTGCCACATATTATAACAAATCTGCATGAGTAAGCTTGCCATGTCCCTTTCCTGCTAATTACTCAGAACTTTTTTCCCCCTCAACCTTTTGGAAATATGTAATTATGCCATAAGTTAAAATTCAGGTTTCATCTGTACCTGCACAAATCCAGCCTGAAGATGCCGTGATGGCTTTCTTGTGGGAGCCTCAAGCAGATTCATTTCAGCTTGTGCTCATGTGGTGGTCTGTTGTGAATTGTGCTCTTTCATACATCATGTTTATGTCTCAGGAAGTTTGTGTTGGAGTCAGAGAAGCTTGGGGAAAATGCATCCCAGTTGTTGGATTTATTGCTACGGTAAAGTATAAGATACGATAGTTGATAATGGTCTGTGATTGTTGATATCCTGCTGGAAGTAAACTTCCCACCCATGACACCTGCAGAAAACTTGTCATTTTCTGTGTGCCATTGAACTGGTTGTATTGTCGTAAACCTCACGCAATTTAGAAAATGAAAAAAAAAAGAAAGATGCTATTCAATGAGAAAATATTTTATAACTGTGAAATTATAAATAAATATTTTCGTGTTTAAGTGCTGCAATCAGTTTGCTTGTCTTTGTCTGTGCTTTAGAAATGCAAAAAGACATTGTGCATGCACAATTCTTTGCCAGTGGTGAGTTTGCCAGTGATAACTTTGCAGCGGTCCAACTTATTAAATATCACGTTTACGCGATATTGTGTTGGTCGAGCTCAAACGCCTGAAAAGAATAATTCTGTTGACCCAATTTTTTCTTCTATTTAGTTTATTTTCATCATAATTTAGCAAAACAGTGTGGAAATTTTAGAGGGGGACATAAAAGTTCATAAAACCTAAAAATATAATTACTAGACAAAGTCACTCCCTTGAGTGTCGTGGATTCACAATAACTTTTTGTTCCTTCTTTTTATTTCGAAGGCTGTTTTAAAATTAAAATTGACTGTCAACTGTTTTCATACAGGTACTAATTTATGTTAATGTTTTAAGTAAGACTACAATTATAAAATGTTTAAAAAAATAGAACAAAACAAATAAGTTTGTGAGCGTTCAAATGAAAGCGGAACTTCAAACGACTGTCTTGTTTCACGTCGGTGTTTTTAACGCAAGCTAACACGCCGGTTTGAGACGCAGCTGCGGCTGGAGGGAGCTAATGTTTATTGGTTTAAACGCCTTTTTGTTATTTTGATTTTTTTTTAATCTCTCGCTTTTTTGAAAACTGTATTGTAGCCAATTCTGACCGAGCCACTTTTATAAATGCGGTACAGAAGTGCCGCAGCGGTAGAAAAATAAATAGTAACAGCTAACCTCATCGGACTAAATTATGTAATTTGAAAGTTGTTTTTTTTTTTTTAATTTATTAAATGGAAATAACGCTGGTCGTCTCTTTCTTGTGAAATGACGTTAAATGTGTCTGCCTCTGTCCGGAAGTGTGAGTACGCCTATTCTCATCTCTAACTCGAACCAGGCCAACGTGTTTTGTGTGTTGTTGTGACAAATGACATGAGATGGCTTGTTTGCAGAAGCTGCCCCAGCGCAACCACAAATAAAATCAGGCACGAGTTGTACGCAAGATTGGTAAGTATAAAACAGTATTCGATTAAATAGTCGATCCCAATGTGACGTTGAGTGTGGGTAAAGACAAGCTGAGTCACAGAACTGCTTCTGACCAGTACGACGAGATTAGACGATATTAATTTAGTTTTAAATATTTAACAATGGCATCCAGTGAAATGGTAATGATATAAACCGAGTATAGGGCTCTGAGGTCGGCAGACTCGGGTCAGTTAGTGGAGCCCTGAGTACAAAGCAAACATGGTGAAGTAGCATTTAACTGTAATGCTGCAGGGAAATAAAATAAGCTCCCAATCACAGAAACGCATCCAAAATCATGTTTTGGCACTGTGTTAGTAATTTTAGCAAGCTACTTTTATTTCCTTGTTTTTCTTTTAAATTTTTTAGGTTTTGAATATTGTACCTAATTAATTAATTAAGTGAAGTACATCGACGATGCCTTGACTAAAATGAGTGTTATTTTGTGAATTGTATCACGGGTTCACATTATATCATATTAGTAATAGTCTTCATGAGAGGTTGTTTATATTGTCATTGATTATAAATAACATTGACTTAACTTGATGAAACATTAAGTCATTCTGCTATCGTTTCTAGACATTTGAAATAATAAATCCTGTCATCTGTAACCTGCAGCCTGTGAGGACGCCAGTCAATCGGGATGGAGACCACAGGCGCGTCGAAAGATGTTCTCCTGCAGCAACCGTGGCTTCCCGTCGCCATTGATGGTTGCCACCTGCTCGCCAAGAGCTACTTTGGGGAGACGGGGTATCACATCCTGCTAACAGACCTGCACTGCGTGTGGGAGGAGACCATGCACTCGGCAGCCATCCAAAGCCGCGCTCAGGTGCACGGAACCAGAACAATTTGTTTATCCTCACAGAGCAATGTGTTGTTGTTGTTTTTTTTTCCCCTCCCTGTTTCTTTTGTTTTTTCTTTTCATCTGCCGACCTGGCAGACTCCCATTTTGCATCCCCTATTGGTCATTGTTTTTCTGTCTTTTGGGCAGGTTGTTTCTGTTTCATTTTATTGCACCTTGTGGTACAATGACAGAAAGGCTATTGTGATTCTGATTAATACTAAGCTATAATGTTGAACATCATAACCAAGCTAAAGGGTGAAAACTATAAACTTCCAAACACACAACGCAGCAAAAAAAATCAAGCCGGATACTGCAATACTCATGCATATCTTCGCTATACTCTGTGGTTAAAAACGGCTGTTACTGCGGTTTAATTGGGGACCTTCTCTGCCGCTTCCATTACTCTGAATGTCTTCTAGTAAAACTCAGTGTTGTCCAGCATTTTTTGAACTTACTTGAATACTGTAACTGACCAGTTAAAAATTTGCAATATAGCAGCAAGGCGCAAAAGGTGAACCTCGATCTAGTCATTAGAAAATATTTTTGCCATCTGATAAACATGTGGTTGTTTGCCATACTGTTGTGTCAGGAGCTGAACAAGCGTCTGCAAGCTCCCGTCAAAGCCTTCTTCTCGCACCTGTGCGAAGTGGCTGGGCCCTGTCTGTCAGACAGCAGTCGACCACCCGAAGGCGAAGCCGGCATCTCTTTGATGCAGCTGGACGGAGGCGTCTTGAGTTTGAGGCTGAAGAGCAAGCTAGCAGGGCTGCCTTTCTACTGGGAGTTTCGCTGCTCCCCCGCTCCAATCACTGTGGTATTTGGCGTTTAATTTAATTTGTGTTTTGGGAAGACTTGGAAAGTCTTGGTGTTTGTCTTTAAGAGTAAATCTTTGTCTGCTAGGTTTGTCTTCATCTGGTGCAGCCCTTGTTGTCCATGAGCCACGTGCTGCAGCAGCAGGTGGAGCAACTGGAAGGCCTGCTGGTCAGGAAGGATGCCGAGATCCAGGACTACAAGGAGAATGGAGCCACACTCACCAGAGGTACACGGGCAATTATTTTCATTATTTACAAAATATGCGCGGAGGTGCAAATTATGTCTTCTTAATATATTTGATTTTTTTATACATTTTTTAATGCTTGGATAAAAGTCACTTTCCTAACCCAACAAGAAGAGTTTGAAGCAAACAACAACAAAATAACCACCTAATTTAATTTTTCTTGACGATGCAAAGGACTTTCGCTTACAAAATAACCATTCAAGGAAAGCACAAAACTGCTGAACAAGAAACTAATCCGGTAATAACTCAGTGAATATATATTTTTTTACACAATCAACTCACTCAATTTTTTTATATCATTGAGGTACTACTTTTGTGCTGCATTTAGTTTCAATTTGCTAAGAAGGCGCAAGAGACATGTCTGCCATCTAGTGGTGATTGGTGATATTAAAAACTTAAAACTACAGTTGAGTGTCGCATATTTGCAATTCAGCAATTCAGTCGCAGATTTCATTTTTATTTATTTTGAAAATTCAATACTTTTTATTTTTCCTGAGACCAGACTTCTTTTAGCAGATTTGTGGAAGGCATTTCATTCTCACAACTGTGTATAAATTCCTTACTTACTGTTTGTGCGGCAGACGTCTGCGCTAACGCTAAGCTAATACGCGACAAGATGGCGGGACAAGCTAAACTCATACGTTACTAGTGGTAACATGGGAGAACACGTTGACTTTTACCACCTGGAAGTACAGTATACGTAACGCGGTGGTAAAATGTCGGAACAATTTTCTCTCTGAACGTTTCTTGTCATGTGTGCAGCGCGCCTGCAGACGGCCCTTTTTGAGCGACAGATGTTCAAAGGCAGCTTCCTGGCAAAGGTGAGAGGCCAACACGCATCACAGTTCTGCCATGTTTGATCTTTTTCCTCACAGTCGTCACAAGGCTGAGGAGGGGACCTCTCCTTGCCTCAAATCTATAGCGGCTGTGTGTTTACTGTATCGAGGTGTGGAATTTCTTGTCCCTGCCTTTGTTGACCCCTGACTCCTCAAGCGAGCGAGTGCGTGATTTGACATTTCATATCGACTTGAGGAATGTCCACGGTGTGCCAGCCCGACTTTTTGACATCTTTTTATCACAAGTTTATTTCAGGCCACAGACTGTCTTATAGTCGGTGATAACACATATTTACAAAAAAAAAAAAAAAATGCGATCAGTTGCTACAAGTGTCTTTTGTTAGAGATGAAAACATTGTTTGTGTTTGGAGAAATAGAAAATGAGCCACACAAGTGCAATAATGGAAAGTTACATCTGGTTCCACAGTGGTAGACAAATGCATGTGGTGCGATGGTTGCTATTTTTTCCTTCTTGGCTAGTCACAACCCTCGGTGGGTAAACACCACAGAAGGCGGCACAGACAAAGACTTGGTCTTTGGACTCTGGTGGCAAATTCCACCGGTCAGTGACAAGGCGGCCTTCAGAGCCAACCGAAATCGTAAGGTTGTTAGAAAATGTTGCATTAGGGAGAGAACCGCACACCAGATTTAGCTCCGTGCGTGAGTGGACGCAGGTATGGGGTTGAAGGCGTTTCGTATTTGTGTACAATATTTATAAAGGCAACTTTGTAAGAGCACTCTTGACCGTTTTTGTTTCTTGCCTTCCGTGTCGGTGCTATTTGTGTGTCCGGCTCGCAGTGACCAGAGTAGCGGTCATCACGCTGCAAGTCTGTGATCATTAGTGAATCGCTCTTGACTCACCTTTGCCTGATCGTAACTTGGCTTGTCACGAGGTGGAGGTTGAAATGATTCCGGCTGTGTTTAACTGACGGCATACAAATGTCTTCTGTGCCACATTTCCATCTCCGTGGTGACAATGAAGGGACTCGGAAGCATGGTGGAACGACTTGCGGTCTTCTTCTTCCACCCTACTCAGGTCAACATTGACTTGGTTTGAATTAGCCCGCACTCCCTACTTGCCCACATCAGCTTTCTTGAAGGCCTACACGCGAGCAATCGTGATTTGAAGTCACCTAATTTGTTAAATGGGCGCAAATCCGGACAGGAAAACGCATCTTTACATTCACATTCCACAGAGGTTAATAGCTTCCTAAACATGCACTCAAACTTCCTGAATCCAGCCAAGTCGAGGGGTTTATTTTGAATACCTTCAGCTCTTCCCAAAACCAGAAGCGGCATCATTTTGAAGGATGATGACATCCTCAGAATGGCTTTCCCGATTTGACATCTCCTCCAAATGCAGCCCACAAAATTCTTTGTGGGGATTCTTTTTCCTGTTTTCAGATGAAGTGCTTGTGCTATTCCTGGTGGCTTCCCATATGCCAAAATTCTTTGCACGCCAAAGCACAGTGCTGAAAATGATTTGAATATGGCGGCGCAAAGTTTTGGGGTTTTCCCTCATTTGCACTTCTTAATTGATGTTAGCAGATTTATTAAACTTAATGGAACTTAAAATATTTCTGTTCAAGGAAAGGGCCAGGTGACCGTGAATTTTTTTTTTTTTTGGTATCATACAGTTCACACAAAGGAGGTTGTCAGTGTTCATTTGATTATTCAAAAGTAGAGCTGTATTAAAGTTGATTCTCTGAGTGACAGGAAGACAATTCAGATACCCGAGCACAGGACTGATATGCTTAAACTGGTCGTAGTCAGGACCCGAGCAGCAGCGTTCAGGATTTACTCTACTGCACCTGTCTTCCAGGGACTTCTGTGAGAAGGCTGTTAAATTAGTCTGACTTGTTAGAGGAAAAAAATGCATGGGTCAGTCTCTCAAAGTCTGGTTTGGACAGTAAACCTTTGATTATATTAATGCTTTTTAGGTCGTAAAAGGCTGCTGTTGTGTGCAATTTCCAGCAGTTGTTTCCTCGTCTTCATCTGGCCGAAAACCGATATCAGTCCGCGGCCAAATGGTTGGGGACGTTTGTAGCGCTAACATGTAGCCACCTTGCGTCCTGCCTTAGCGGTACGGGACGGATAGTGTGGCGCAACCAAGCTGTCCTGCCTTAAACCCATGAAATTGCAACGTGCTTGTAACGTTTTCATGATGTTTGTACGAATGTATATTTGCCGTACATGTGACATCATGGTGAAAAGGTCTAAAAAAAAACAACATTTTTTTCTTTTTCATGGTAAGACTTTCAACTTCCTGTGCGTCATTAATCGGCCTCCAGCTAGTACAAACTTTGTGCCCAGTCTCCACGATGTTGACAAGATGTCTGTTGATTTTTGTCTTTGTCAAATTTGATCATTAATTCAGGGATGAAGCAGCTCGCCACAGATGACTTTTTGATTCGGGGGCAGGAAGTTGAGGTCGCATAGTATGGAAAAAGCAAACACGAGGTCGTCAACAGAGACGAGACAAAGTGAGTGAGTGTGAGACTCGCTGGCACCAGCAAACCCACCGCTGCCCCCCCGGACCCCCCCTTAAGAAAACAACAGCTTCTAAAATCAGAGCTGCTAACTTGCTAATAATAGCCGAACGTCAACATTCCCGAGCCTTCCTTACCTCACCTTCCCCACCGCAGGAGGCAGCATTTAGGGGTGTGGCTACCAGGTGAGCACTCCCTCTACTCCTAGCGAAACGTGGAATCGTTATTGACCTTTTCTTCCTCATTGTCGTTTCTTCCCTTGACCTGATTATTACCGGAGCGCTACTGAGTCAAAAAAGCATCGTATAGTCCACGTTGGTTCTGTGGTTATATGTTCAGAACAAATGGCGCTCAGCGTCTCAGATCATCCAAGAGGTGCTGGAAGACAGGTTGGCTAGCGAGGGGAGTGGGGCACTGTGAATAAAAATACAGTATAGGGTTGGCTTTCTGCTTGGTCCTCAAACCCCTCACCGCCTCCCTTTCAGCACATTGCTTCCTCTGTGCCCAAAGCAGAACTAAGACCCCCGGCTCCATGTATTTCAACAAACAAATAACAAAAATAAATCAATGCAAAACCTCGAACCCTGACCACAGTGTGCTGAGGAGCCCCTCGGCACCCGAAAGCGAGCCGAAGACCACCAATTTCTTATGGTCAATATTTGAGGAGCTAATTTGGAGAGTGTGTGCTATCCATCGGGGGAGAGAAGGACTTAGAGACTTTAGACTTTTTCTTTGTGTGTTATAATGAGGTGCAACTTCTGCTCGGAGCCTTGATGAGTATGATCGTCATGCAGTAACGCGGGATTTCCCCTCATATTTTATATTACGTCTCTCAGCACCCGTAAATAAACAGAAATAATGCTAAGCTTGCGTCAATTTACATGTTCAGGGTGTTAAGTTGAGCACCAAGCTTTTATTTTGTTCGATGGATGCATATTGTCATTGGAGCTTCTGCCATCTAGTGGACGAGCATTTAATTGTTCTACCTGTCGCTATATGTCGCTGGCATAGATGAGCATAGATGTTATTTGGAGTAAATTAATCATTTTCACACTAAATCAGTAAAACAAGACAATTTCCCCTCATCTCTCATGGAAAACTGCCTCGGAATCATGACGTTGGTAGAACGAAACATAATAAAGCACCCGTGATCTCTCGTCAACAGACTCTTGCCGTGGTTTGCTCTGGCCGTCACGACGTGAAGAACTTCGGAGGCGACCTCCAGGAGCTTTACACTGCCGTCGTTGCACACGGAAACATGCGCAAGCGCAAAGCGTCGGAGCAGGACAAGTTGGTTGCCGCAGGTCCGGACCCTACGACTTCCTCAGGTTTGAGCTCAAATTTCTTGATTTGCGTTCTCAGAAGCTTGTTACAGCGTTTAATTTCATACTGCATTCCAATGGAGCAAACTAATGACACCATTTTTATTTTTAAGAGGCGGTCTTAGAGCAGGAAAGAATTGCATTTTAATTGAAGAAGTGGAATCTTTCTCGACTGGCTGTAAAAAGACAGATATGAATAAACGGGAAAAAAAAATTGTTTCTGAGAATGTATAAGAAAAATTATTTTTGTTTTGCATCACGTGTTGATGTTGGATAAAAAACTTTAGATGCTTTTGAAAAACGTCTTCAAGTGGGAAAGTGTCTGTGCAAGATGAAAGGTTTGTAAAATCCAGCAACTTTTGCGTGTTTGCGCCTCCGCTTCATCCAGGTGCTGAAGCAGGTGTCGAGGGAGGAGAAGCCGACAGCGCGCCGAACCAGACCAGTCCAGTGGCGGAAGCAGGAGACCACGTCGTCCGTGCGGCCACGCCACAGCAGGTATGCCACTGAGGTTGTCCGAGTCACGATTGTCTCTCGAAGACCGTGTCCACGTGAACACGTTTCACATGAAATGATTTTTCACATAGTTTGAACCTTCTCTCAACTTCAGCAATTGGCCTTATGTTGACATGATTCCCTCCACTCCCTCGTTCTGTGAAACTTCAAGCCAGACTTCAGAACTGGGGTGTCAACCTCCAGTCCTCGAGGGCCCCTGTCCAGCATGTTTTAGACGTCTCGCTCCTCACAACACACCTGATTCAAAATATCCGGATCTTGATCTGCCTTCTTCAGAGATTGCTGAAGAGCTAATCATTTGAATCAGGTGTGTTTGCCGGAGGGGGTGCGTCTAAAACCTGCTCGGGAGGGGTCGTCAGGGACTGGAGTTTGACACCCCTGCTTTCGAACAAGGGTGGCTAAAATATTTTTTGCCTAACAAGCATTTCATGACACTGGACAACACATTTTTACTTTTTTTTTTTTTTTTTTAAATCAGAGATGCAAGTTAACTTTTCTAGATTAACTTTTTTTGACGATTTAAAATCCACCTTCATTTGTTTTTCCCTCTACCACATTAGTTTTTCATAATGATAACTATAATCTGATATGATATGATAGAATATATAAATATTTATTTTTTATATATATAAATATTTTTTTCCCCCGAAACGTCAGAGCTGTAAATTCCAATGCTTGATTGAGTCGGTGTTGCGGAAGCTTTAATAGGTCAAACGTGTTGAGGCATTCTGATTCAAATCTGCTGTGGAGCAATTTTATCAAGAGTCATCCAATATTTGTTGCCTTATTTTAGCCAATATATTTAATTTTTAATTTCATGTTTATTATTAAATAAATGCACAGTTGATTTTGTGCAAATTAAGCGTTTGGAAAAATATATTTTCCTCTTAATAATATTTATATATATAACTTACTTTTTATTTTGTTCCCCCCAATTTATTTCTGCCCGTGTCCATCTGCTGGTTTTAAAAATCAAAACTTGCCCTTGAGTGCAAAGGCTTGCCCCCTACCTGTTTTACATCATCGTCAATGTGTGTGCGTTAAATGTCTGTTTTTACGTTCTAATGTTTCTGCTCTTGGACGTGTGCACATGCTGGACGTTTGCCTGCTTCGTTGAGAGTTTGTTCCATTCTTTGAATGTGCTCAACAAAGTAAGTTTGTGTTGAATTTTGATTTTGCTGTTCCGCAGCTCGTCACCTGCGGCCGTGCTGAGCGAGCGTCTTCAAAAGCAAAGAAGAAGAAAGTGGTGGGCTTGTTCCGATGAGCGTCAGCAGTCGCAAAACGCATTTTCAATGAGTTACTTTTAAATCCATTTTAATCTTTTAGACTTGGTGGTAATCAATTATTTTAATGATTTTATCGTGAGCAGTAGGCTTTTTAATCTGGGAATTCATATTTATAATAAATTACATTTTTATTGAATCATATAAGATGTGAGATAAATCTTTTATTTGCTGAATTAGATGCAGAAAAATGGTTTGGGAGGAAATTTACCTGAAGACCCTACTCAGTCTGAATTTTTTTTAAGAATTTGAAAGTTATATTTTTTATTTATTTATTTATTTTGCCTTTATACTTCCCAATATGATGAAAAATATCCGTTTCCATTTGTTTGACCTGTCAAATTCCAGTTACTTTGCTTCCACTTCTTTAATTCAAATGTTTTTTTTTTGGCCATGATCAGCACAGAGCATTTTCTTAAAGTCAAAGTTGCTCATTTATTTGCTCTTTGCTGTCACTAAATCAAATTGCTCCCTTGTCCAAACGTTGATAAGTGATGGAATATGATATAATTTTTTAAGTATGTCTACAGACGTTTCCTGCAACTTTTGGGCACGGGGTTTTCTGGTATGCTCGTTATGTGTGAACAGTTAAAAAAAAATGTTACGTGAAATGGTTTGTAATGGCATGTTAATCATTGGCGTTTGTATGGGGAATTTGCCCCCTTCTTGCGTATTTGCCCTCTGGAAGAGATGCTGGCTGTGGGGTGGAGTCTTAAGGCATGAAGGCAAATGTCAGTTCCATGTTTCAGAAATATGCAGAGGCATAGCTCAGAGGTGTCAGGTGGACAATTTCACAAGAAAAGAAGTGTGTGAATGAGTGTGTGGGAAGTGGGGGGGTCTCTCAGATTCTCTCTCTTGTTACGTCCTTAGTGTGAGGAGTGAGGACGTTCCTCACCTGCAGCCCCCTGACAAACGCTCTGATGTGCACGCCGGTGACCCCGACATGGGAAGAGGTGGGGGGTGGGCACCTTGTTGCGGACTTCCACGCACACCCACAGGGCAACATTGAGCTGCGGGGACATCCTTTGACCGCCGCGCGCCTCCGTGACTCACTGCATGCGAGACAGCTTTGAAGGCGTCTGCCAAGACAAACTCACCTCGCCTATTTATGCCCCTGCCTCCAAGTGCCTTCGAGGCATTCGATTGTCGGCAGCGCGCTGGCAGGTTCCTTCTTTGCACCTCGTCTCTGGCGCGCACCTTTTTTTACGCGCGTGGAATGGCGACTAAGGAAGACTCGGGGGGGCGTCTTGATCTCGTACCACCGCTTTGAAGGTCCCAGTTGGAGTGAGCGGCTGCAGCATTTGACCCTCTGACCACCTGCCCGGGGGTGGTGGAGGGCGGAGGACATCGGCCCGGGCTGGAATGCTTCTCCCCAGGCTGCTCGCGTGTCTCGCCGGGTGCGCCTTGCTGCTGACGCCGGGTTGCGTGGGCTGCGGGCCGGGGCGAGGCTACGGCAAGAGGCGCTCGCCGCGGAAGTTGGCACCGCTCGCCTACAAGCAGTTCAGCCCCAACGTGGCCGAGAAGACGTTAGGAGCCAGCGGGAGATACGAAGGCAAAATAACCCGCAACTCGGAGCGCTTCAGGGAGCTCACCCCCAACTACAACCCCGACATCATCTTCAAGGATGAGGAGAACACAGGTGCAGACCGCATGATGACGCAGGTGAGTGAGAGACACGCATGCTGACTTAAGTATGGCAGCGTCCAAGCTGCAAGGAACTTTCGTGGTGCACTTTGACCGGTCTTGAGACGCGTGGATGCGCTTATCTTTTTTTTTCCTTCTCGGCATTCCTTGTTGACTCAAGGCTGGGATCTCGCGTTTGTTGTGTCTTTGCTGCCATAAGCAGTGCACGGTCGACGGAGTTTCTCCCCCCAAACTGTTTGCAGTAATTGTATTTTTTTTTAATGTTCGTTTCAGCTGTGTGCGATTCATCACATGTTCACAAAACCTCTTTTTCTGCCGCGTAAGAAACACAGGCCAGCTCATAGTTTACTTCCGTCGCTCCCAATTTACTATAAATGTAGTATTTATATTAACGCCTTTTCCACTCTCCGATAAACATGTGGACCGTGCAAACTGCAAGAAATATATAAGCAATATTACCTGCATTTCGCCCTGCTTTGTTGAATATATATATATATATATATATATATATAATCTAAAAACAGTGCAATTATGCTTTCAATTCCACAAAATGATTTTAAGGCTGTACATTATTTTAAAGCGCGTTCGCGTAATTTATGAGCTCCAATGCGCAGCACACAGTCTGACTGTTTGTCTTTGCCTATTCCGTGTTACTTTCAGCTTGTTTTTTCAGCGCGCGCGGGCCGAAATAGCGAGCGCACGTGCGCTCTTTGAAGCCGTAATGAAAGTGAATTTTTCACCTCTTGACTTTTTTTTTTTTTATTCGCTTTTCCTGCGCGCTGCTGCGCATACAGAAGCTCCTGTTCCAGAAGCACACTTAATCACTTTTGTGGCGCGAAGTGGCGACACAAACGTGTAACTTTACTGCGGTCACATTCATGTTATCGCCGAGAAGAAAGTGTCAACACATTTGACTTTGAGCGCGAGTCATCGTTGACGCATTGATCATCCGCAGAAGGTGCGCAAAGATTGTCAACCTGCGCGTGCGATGTTTGTGCAGCCAGCGGTTTGGGGCACTAACCGCTGTGCATGTGTGCTAAATTGAGCGTCTAATTTATGAAGTCTAACCGCGCAGAGAAAACACCAATGTTCGAATGCACAGGACCTGTGAAAAGGCGACTGTGGCCACCGGCGCGTGCTATTCTTATCACAACCGCCGTGTACTATTGGTTTTTATCCCACTTTTCACTCTTCACAGTCTTGAGGTGCCGCTAACCTAACCGTAACCCCCATCCGAAGGGTTTTTTTTTTCTGTCAACATGCAGACAGGCAATATCTGTTCTAAATGAAACGCAGTGTGCACTGTAATCAAAATGTATTTGTCCAGGTTGCAAGAAAACCTATTGATCATCTTAATCCAGGGATGGCTCAACGGCTAATCTTTTTTTTCCAAGTGCAGAAAAAAAATATATCCCCTCCCCCCATTGACATTCTTCACTTTAACTTTAAAATAAAGCTATGAGTAATTATATATTGCATTTATATTCTGTAGCTGCATTTAGATTATTTGGTAATATATTTGCGATTCAACATTTAATAATTTGCACATTTGCAGATTTCCTCCAATATTCACCGAAAAAACGGTTTAGTTCTAAACTACTTTTACAACAGCTGCATCGGAAAAAAGTAGTTGTTTGTGCCATCTAGTGGCACTTGAAAGAAATTGCAGTACTATATTAACCTTTTGGGGGCGTTGTCAAGTTCCTGAAAAAAATGCATAAAACTATTATTGCACTTTATGTTGGTTTGCTGTTCGGCAATTTTGTGCTGTCCTTGAATTTGTACAACATCCCTTTGCACTGAAAAAAGTGAGTTGTACAATTCAGGCAAGTGACACAGACCATTAATTTTAGCAGATGCCACGGGCTGCTAAAAAATGGACAGCGGACTGCAAATAGCCCCTGGGCTGTAGTTTGGACACCCCTGTCAAAGTCATTTGTGTTTTAAGGTCAGCCTGAGTTAAACAAGCTAAATTTGAGTTTTTCCTGCTTAAACAGTTAATTGACTTCCTGTCTGTAAACCAATGGCGTCTCACCTTCGAGGAAATGGACCTTGTTGCTCTTGGCATGAACAATCGGGTCAAGGTGTCCGCAGGCACCGGCCGGGCCAGACGAACAGTTCAGACGACAACTTTATTAGCGGTGTTACGAGAGGGGAAAGAAGTGGTGGGAGGGGTTGGTGGGGGCAAGTCAATGGGCCCTCTCACCTTGTGTTTGTTTAACCAGACAGCCCAAGTTCGCACCCCAGCCACAAAAACGTCAATCATAAAGCGTCACTCGGCAACGTCCTGACTTTATTGGGCACCAATCAAGCCCAACAGTCAACTTTTTTTTTTTTCAGAGCTAATGTATGTAACTCTGGACTGGTGAGCCAAGAACCGTCCAATCCGACACGCAGCACGTATGTCAAGGGTGGCCAAAATAATTTCCCAGAGGGCCATACAGAGAGAAACAAAAGGCCACTTTGACATTCTTCATTTTGAATTGATCAAAAAGAAAAACTCATGGATTACTTTTATTTTGAAAATAGGTTTTCTTATAGCTTTCTGTTAAAGATGAAAAGGAAATACAGTTGTTTCGGATATTTAGGATTGGCGGGGTGGTCCATGGCCCTGGGTCCCATTTGAAAATATCCGCCACTGCACTGAGCAGCAGAATTACATCTTCATATTCAGAACCAAAAGTGAAGTCATCTGTAGTAAGACAAAAATCTTGAAAGCACTTTTTACGTCATTTTAACAATCAGTCGGAATTATTTCTCAAAATCATATCAATGACGTGAATTTTTCATGGTCGGACATTTGTTTGCTTTGCAAAAAGTTGACAAGCTCTACATGTTGGCAGTGAACTCAACTCATTTCACATCACGCAACATTTTGACAGGTAGTGAACAATGCTTTAAAAAAAAGAAGCTTCAAGATATTCAATTTCCCTTCCAGTGGAAGTTTGCTGCCAAACTAAAAATCTAACTAATACAGTTTTATATGGTGTATATTCAAATCACCCACATAGATCACAGGTGTCAAACTCAAGGCCCGGGGGCCAGATCTGGCCCGGAGTCTCATTTTATGTGGCCTGCGAATGGCATATCATGTGCGTCAACTTCCTATTTCCAGCACATTTTCTTCACTTTTAACAACATTGAGATATGAGATATTACAATTTATTTGTGACCAATCCTCCCCTTTTAAATCAAATTGAAGAATTTTTGAGCAAAAAATTACTTAGTGGCAGCTGATTTCAAAAGTGGCTTTCCATTAATTTGATGTGCGTATGTGATAACATAAGTGTGTGTGTGTGTGTGTGTGTGCGTGCGCGCAGCGCTGCAAGGACAAGCTGAACTCTCTGGCCATCTCGGTGATGAACCTTTGGCCCGGGGTGAGGCTGCGGGTCACCGAGGGCTGGGACGAGGACGGCCACCACTCGGAGGAGTCGCTCCACTACGAGGGGCGGGCGGTGGACATCACCACCTCGGACCGAGATAGGAACAAGTACGCCATGCTGGCTCGGCTGGCGGTGGAGGCGGGCTTCGATTGGGTCTACTACGAGTCCAAGGCTCACATCCACTGCAGTGTCAAGTCAGGTGAGTTTTGGGTCGCCACTTGTAGCTTTGTGGATGCACATTGTGAGCTTAGGGTGCTTTCACAATTAAAAGAAAATTTGCTTTCTGTGGTCCAAATCACTTGATGGCTTTGTTAACTGAACTACATTAATAATTATCTGGAGAATTTACCAGAGGTGGGGGCTCGAGTCACGTGACTTGGACTCTCTCTCCACTCTTTCTTTCTTTTTTTTTTCCTTTCCATTTTTCTTTCTTTCTTTTTTTTTTTTTTTTCTTCTTTACTTTCTTTGTTTCTTTTTTCTATCTTTTTTCTTTATTTCTTTTTTTCATACTTTTTCTCTCATTCTTTCTTTGTTTTTAATTTTTTAAAATTTCTTTTTCCTTTTGCCTTTATTTTTTTCTTTCTTTGCTTTTTTTTCTTTCCTTTTCTTTTCTTTTTTTGTTCTTTGTTTCTCTCTTTATTTATCTGATTGTTTGTTTGTTTGTTTATATATTAGTGAATTTTGGTGGTCATCATGGTTGTGCAAAATATTTTTGATGCTGCTTGGTGCTGAACCATGAACACCCGGTAACGCAGGTTAGGAATGAAATCCTCAGCTGCTAAAAATCAGAACAGTGAAGCAAGTTGCAGATACCTCGGCGTAGCTATCAAGCTCGTTCCTTTCCGAACACGACGAATGTTATGTCGCTTCAAGCCCAGTGACTAAAACATGTGCAACCTTGAAAGTCAGACAACACAAGACGAGCTGGACCGCTGCTTCCTCTGTCCTATCCTGTCCTGTCCTGTCCTGTCCCTGTTTCATCGACTCGTCTCACTAATGACTCTACACGTTCATCTCTTGCCTCTCTCCCTTTCGTCATCGTGCTAGCCTCTTCATGACGACCCTGCTGCTGCTATGCTAACCTAGCTGGCGTGTGTGCGTGTGCGTGTGCGTGTGGTGCAAGCATGCTGAAAGTCTAAAAAAGAAACGCAGACACGCCCCTTAAATGCCAAGTACACGACAGACAGTCTTGATACGCTGAGTAGTAACTGAGATTCTTCTTTTCTTTCCCTATTTTCCTCCATTTTTCTCTCCTTCCTTCCCAGATCGGGTTGCGAGAGTGCACTCCTTGACCTGATTACAAGGGCAACCAATCAAGTTGGTATTTTTTTTTTTTCCTCAACTTGAGACCCACAAAGAAATCATGTGACGGAACAATGCAGAAAATTTGTTGTAAGAGGACCAGACCGAGTGTCATCCGTGATGTTGTCTGGCTTCTTTCATTGTGCTAATTGTGGCACCACATTTAGTTTAAAGTCCTGCTTTAAATCTTTGTTTGGCGAGGGAATCTTTTCAAATCAAACAAAAGGAGAATTTTGTATTTTGTTTAAGTTCAAGCCTTGCGGGATTTTACCAGTCACTTACATGTAAAATATATATTTTTTGTCTTTCGACTTTACTAGAATTTTATAACGAATATTAGAAGCTTTCATTGAAATAAAATATCCATACATTTTTTTTGTTTTAACTCTTCAAATGCACCCCGGATGACCGCCATTCTTATGTATTTATATAAATTTTTTTAAATTCACATTATTATATGTATCGTGTGCGGCCAGCAGAGGGCGTTTCCGCTTCTTCAATTAAAATGCATTTCTTCTCCAGAGTCAGGGATGTGTATCACTTTTTAAAATCAAAATTCAATCAATCGAAAATAAAAACAACAAATATTCCAAACTGTAAATGGTTGGTTGGGCCGGTCTGAAAAACAGAGCGGGTGATATGTGACCGACGGGTCATACATTGGCCACGATAAAGCCAACTTTGTAAATTTTATGTTATTGATGTATACAAAGAACTGAAATTGGCAATGTGAAAATCAAAGAAACGTCCCCCAAGAGTAATTGAGGTGGACACAAATAGCCAGGATAGATCCGGAGGGTTAAATTAAAAATTTCCAGTTATTTGCCTCGTTTACACAATCTGTGCTGATCCAATTCTGCAGTGTGAATTGTGCTGAGAAAAATGTCAATACATCTAAACACTAACTTGACTTAATTGCAATATTTGTCCCTTGTTGCCTTTCAGACCACTCAATGGCAGCCAAGTCTGGAGGTTGTTTTCCGGGCGACGCCTTGGTCACTGTGGAAAACGGCCTCCAGAAGTTCATCCGTGACCTGCGCCCCGGCGAGCCCGTCCTGACCTTGTCCGGCACCAAACTGCTGTATAGCCAAGTCTTGACCTTCCTGGACCGTGACCCGGCGACACGCAAGCTCTTCTACACCCTGGAGACCAAAAACGGGGCGCGCTTCTCTCTGACCGCCGCCCACTTGCTGTTTGTGTCTCAGGGCAACTGCTCAGAGGGGGCGCCGCCCACCACCGGCTCCCTGAGGACGGCGTACGCTTGCAATGCCCGGCCGGGCCAATGCGTGCTGGTGGCCGCTGGCACATCGGGAACTCTTTCTCGCATCACGAGGGTCACGGTGATGGAGAGGAGGGGGGCGTTCGCTCCTCTGACGGCGCAGGGGACCCTCGTGGTGGATGGGGTGGTGGCATCCTGCTATGCGGTGGTGGAAGGGCATTCTTTGGCTCACTGGGCCTTCTCGCCACTCAGGCTGATGCACAGCTGGACTGGCAGCAGTGGTTACCGTGGTGATGGGGTCCACTGGTACGCTGAGATTTTACACTGGCTGGGGGGGATGCTGCTGGACTCGGGGCACCTCCACCCATTGGGCGTGAGCGCAGCCTACGGGTGAGGACAAAAACTGGGAAAAAGATGAGCCAACAGAACCATGTGATGGATCTTTGGGTCGCTGCTAGGCCTCATGGGAAATGCGAAAGAAGACATTTTAATAAATTAGAAAGATGGACTGTAGGCTCGTGAACTCTTACTGAAATGTTGCAACACAGATGGTATTAATGTTTTCTTACAATAATTGGGAAACAGGTAAATATTAACATTTGTATAAACCTTTGCCAGTGCACACATTTTTAAATCGCTTCGACACCATTCCATGAAAATCACAATGTCCCATCACAAGTGAGCTATTTTTAGAACAAGCCCGCATGTGGTCCTTCGGTCCTTGCCCACGGGAACCTCGTTGGTACTTCTTGTTTTCGATTAACGTTTTATTGTGGGCAGCCTAAGGCACACCTGTGCAATAATCATGTTGTCTAATCAGCTTTTAGATACACCACACCTGTGAGGTGCACACATTGTTTTGGCAAAGGAGAAGTGCTCACTATAAGGCAAATATTGACCGATTTGTTATCTGTATTTGAGAGACAAGTACTGCATTTAAATTTGTTCTAAGCATACTTTTAATGGCTGTGTTTCCTGTGATATGCCGTCCAACGTGTAAGTATATATTTTAGGAGAATTTTCTATGTATTTAAGATTTTCTTGTCAACAAGAAGTTGTGGTGGGAGAAAATATTTATTTTGGGGGGAAATAAATCTGTGAAAAAGAAGGCATTGTTTGATTACTGCCCTCTAGTGGTGGTGCGTGTATGTGCACCCCAATTGACTGAGTGGAAAAAAGCGCGTGCACAAATAAACATCAAGCACGGGGCGCAAACACCAGGTGTCGCCTAATAATACCAGCAGCGCTACGCCTTTAAGAACAAGATGACGAGGAAACCCAATAGGTCCACATTTAGAGTGCAAGTCTTCATGAATTAGCAGAGTAGAAGGTCTCTGTTCGGTTCCACGTCCACTTTATCTCGCTTGTTCTAGTGGACTCGCACAAAATCCGGATTAAGTTACGCGCTGCTCCTTTAAGAAGCTCCGACGGGATTAAAGTTACGAGCAGCGAGCCAACTCGGCGTCCGGTGACTTTTACGCACAATTCGTATCCACTGGAGACACTTGTCACTCGCTCCTGAGTCGGTACCGCCTCAGCCCAGAAAGCAGCGAGTCATGGCCGAGACTGGGAACAGTGGGAAGGGGGTCACCGCCGGGAAACTGGCCATCACGGTCCAGAAGAGGCTGAGTAGAGCGCAGGAAAAGGTAGGGTAAAAAAATAATAATAAGCATTTATCCTCCGCACCTCATTTAAATGTATTGCTCATTGGAAAGTCATTTTAGACCACACTTTACTTTAACTATTCCATTTGAAATGGATTCGTCTGTTTAATCACGTCTCAAATAATTCTACTCATAGGCTGTAGCAAAAACGCATTCATGATATACACTTTAATTTATTGGGTGCCTAATGCAAAAAAAAAAAAAAAAACTCAGTGACTGCAAGGTCGCTGCTCACCAGTTGAGGGCGACAGCGAGACTACTCAACTACCAGGATGCGAACGAAGTAAAACGTCGTGATTGACTGTTGATGAGTTATTTAAATTTTGATTTACAATTTTTTTAGACAAATTTAATTGCGTTTGTGATGCAGTCACAATATAATTATCTATATTTACTATACATTTTGGGAAATTTCAAAGTAAAAAAGTTAAGTTTGTAGTGTTCATAGAGCGCAAATTAGACTACAATAAACCCTATCTATAAATCATACAAACAACTTTTTGCTCAGCAGAAGAAGCCTTAAAATGTAGAAATCAAAGCAGATCGGTAAATGCTAGCTAACTTGCGAGATGTAGCTAAAGCTAGCTAGCTAGCCAGCTAATAGATAGAGAGCTACTAGATAAAAACTCAATTTATCCACAAAAGAAATGCACAAAAACATATTCCACATACTCAGTGTAAAGCTACTTTTCCGTCCTAATTGCTTAGTGTAAACTTAACACCTGTTGATCTTTTAACTTCTAATCACCTTGCACGTGCACACACACTGGGTCAGGAAAGGGATGACCATTATCAGGTCGGTCAGTATTTCCAATTTGTGCTGTGTCACAAACAGGCAGGGACCCCAGGAACACATTCCAATTGGATTTAGTTAAGTGTATAAATGACAAGTGTGTAGGTTCAACTTTAAGACATTTCTGAATGCTAAGTAAGTGATTCATGTTTATTGAGATGAGAAAAATTAGCTTTTTGGTACTAATGATGAAGGTCAAAGTTTCATCCTCCGTGTGGGGGGGGGGCAGCTGTCATGTTTGGGGGCGTTGGGTGTGAGCTGCAGCTGTCTGTTGACTGGGGTCGCCTTGCAGTCACAAAAGCCCTCATTGCTCATCGCTCTGCCTGCATGTTCGCAAGTGAAGCAGCAAAAGAAAAGCATGAAGTCTTTGGTCTGTTAGCGTCCGGCCTCTCTGGGATGAGACGTGAATCTAACACCCTGCTTGGTGTGCCCACCTGTCCCTCTTTCCTCGCAGGACTCCCAGTTTGCTTCGGTGCCAGAGGGGGTTGAGGAGGTCTGCATGTCTATGAATAGCCCCCCCCAACCCCTGCTTCCCCATTTCGCTCATAGCCACAAAGTATCTGCGTGTATTTTTGGCTTCCGAAATTGAACACCGGCACATTGCGATCATGCGTGAGGCATTGAACTTGCACATTTTGAATAGTTTTGATATGAGATTGGGGCAGCACAGGGGTTCGACTCTCAATCTTGACCTTCCTTTGTGGAGTTTGTATGTTCTCTCTTTGCTTGTGTAGCTTTTCTGTGGAGACTCTGGCTTTCACTCATATATATAAAAAAAAAAAAAAAAGATGCACGTTGGCTTGAATTTAGACTCTAAATTGTTTGTGCAGTATGTGTTATTGTGAGTGTGGATGCTTCTCATAAAATGTTTGAGCTAGTGGACTAAAAAATAAACTTAATATGACCCGTAAACTTTTGTTTCAGTAGTTTTCACTAATAAGGAAGAAAAAAATCACAACAGGTGTTATTTTTTTATTTTTATTTTTTAGAATTTCCAAGGACGCCTTTCCGTTTCTCGCCCAGTCTCTCTCTGCATCTCTGTTGTAACCTGCTGATGACAGTCATTGGCCACTCCCTGTTTGAAGCCTCGTAATGTTGATCAATTAAGTGGCGCTTTGGTCTCGCGGTGTCAAATTCTGAAAACAACTGTTGAAATACCAATTTTAATTGCACCCGGACATTTCTTGGTCCATCCGTTCATCATCATCGTCATCATCAAACACCTGCTTTGAATTTTGGCATTCAGCTCCTTGTTCGCGAATGTGCATTCCAAACTTTACAAAAGGCGAAATTATGTCCACCTGTGAAGATTATAAAGCATTTTTGGAAATTTCCCCAAATCATAAACTTTTTGGGAGCCTTGAGGCCGACTGGCGACCAATCCAGGGTGCACCCCACCTATTGACTCTCGCTGACCCGTGACCTAAGCGAGAAGAAGCACGAGAGAAAATGGATGGATGTTGCCTGATGTGCTCCCTTGCATTACCAAGGTCAACCCCGCGGTGGCGGAAGAGGACGAAATATGAGAGTGTGTTGCAGGCTGTGGGGGAAGTCCCTTTCGGCATGCCAATTGTGGCTTGCCGGGACTGGTCATCTGACTACATTAGTCACCTGGTGACACTCACACCAACTACATCTGGGTTTATCTTAAGGTCAAAGGTGATGAAAAGGCATCAGGCAGGTTTGGAGCACATGACACTTACAACAACAAGTGGCAAAAATACAGAATGATCTGTATTTAAGTTGTTGAAGTTGAAACAAATATGGGTTAGGATGTCTCCCTCACAGTTCTTTCAAAAAAAACAATATGGCAGAAAAGTCATTGTTTATCATACAATCCACCATTTCATGAAATAAAAAGCCGTGCCTAACACTTTCATAATCCAAGAAGGGAACATACCGAAGTAAAGCGCTACATTTACAATTGTGAAGAATTAAGAAATTTCGTTTTGTCATTTTGCTTTGACCGCTATGAGATTGTGCACACAAGCAAAGCAATTTCAAAGCTCATTGGTCACTTCCCGGACATTGTGAAACATGTCCTCGTGCTTTTTAGGTTTTGCAGAAACTTGGCAAAGCGGACGAAACGAGAGATGTCGTCTTTGAGGAGATGGTGGCCAATTTCAACAAGCAGATGGTCATTTTCACGCGCGTCTTCACTGACGTCATACAGCAATTTTTCATTAGCACTTCCATGTCCTCTTAATGTTTCTAATGGGAGCGTGTCATACTTTGACCTTTGTGACCTCAGGGAGAAGGCACCAAGTTGCAGAAGGATCTGAAAGCGTACATGACTGCAGTGAAGAGTAAGAAATCGTCACCTTAAACACGATTGTTTGACGTTTGCTGTATGTACTTAAGTTTCAAATGCTATTTTCTTATTTGTACCAAAGTATTTTTTAAAATGAGTGTTTATTGATTATAACTTTACTTTTTGAAAAATTAAGTTTATTTTCGTGTTAAGTAACTAAAGAAATGCAGCTAATGTTAGCTAATAGCGAAGTTAGCTAGCATGTTAGCTTGGCCTTCATGTTAGCCGTTGTATTTTGACTTCACTGGCTTAATATCAATTACTTCAATCTTTCTTCAGGTATTTGCCAACATTTCTGTCATTTTAGCATTATGTACGTAAAGTTTATTAATTCATTTATTTTTTAATTCTCTAACATTTTAGCTTTGCACGAGGCGTCACGGAGGCTGCAGGACTGCCTGGCCGACATGTACGAGCCCGAGTGGTTCGGCAAAGAGGAGATGGACGCCATGGTGGAGGTGAGATCCTGACCTTTGATCCCGGCCACCTTTCTTCTCCTGAACTGAAACTCTCGGCCTTTTTCTCCTCACTTTTATTTGGCTCTGTTGTCACTTTCTTTGCTCTGAACTGCATGCGTGTGTCCTTCCTGCTGAAGGAGATGATAGAGAAGGAGATGGACAATAACTTGGAGGTAAAATGTAGCTCGGTTAAGAATGTAGGAAGTAGAATTTTAGGTCCAGATGAATCACTAGGAAACTACGACAGGTATTTGTTTGTCGAAGTTTAAATGAGCAGACAGATTATTGTGTAATTTGCATTACAATAAATCGACGTGCTTGTGCGTGTGTGTGTTGTAGGACACAGACACTCTGTGGTTGGACTTCCATCAGAACATCACAGACAACGCAATGCTCTCCATTGATTCATACCTGGTTCAGTTCCCTGATCTCAAGGTGACAATATTGGTTCACAGTCAACCGCCGCTATATTGTTGATTTGTTCTTCATCGGTCCACACCCAACAGCACTGCGATCATTTTTAATGTATTTTACTAATTTTTAAGTTGACATGAATATTGTTCAGTATTGGAGCCACATGCATAAAATTTGGGCTGAATAATTTTGAAAAATAAAATAATTTTATTATATAATTTTTTTTATTTTTTTTCCTCTTCAGAGATATAATGTGATTTTTTTTTTCCGATCCCATAGTTTCTTTAACAAACACAAGCAATAGATTAAACAGTATTACAACAAACAATGTTAGGTTAATTGCCATAATGTAAAAATGTTGGTCTTTTAGGTTCTACTTATTATAAAATAAAGGCAAATGAGCCCAGAATTAATATGAAAAACAGTTTATGTACTTCAAATAGAATTATTAACTTCTTAAACACTTTGACTTGTAGTCTTTTAACTGTACATGGCAACAACTCTACATAATTCTATCAAAGAAATGTCCAATTCTGAGGTTTTTCATTTTTCCCAAATTGCATTCTCTGTCATTTAAAAATTGCATTAATTTTAATTTGATTAACGGTCCCGCCCGAGTTAAAATGCAGCAAGAAAGCTGACATACAACAATATTGTCGGGCATAGCGAGTCCACTGGATAACGAGGACCTGCTCACTCCACTCTCCTGCGCCCCCTACAGGCTCGCATTGCAAAGCGAGACCGTAAGATGGTGGACTTTGACAGCGCCAGGCATCACTTTGCCTCCTTACAGAAGGGCAAGAAAAAGGATGAGGCCAAGATCGCCAAGGTAACTGTGGTAGCATGTCGTGTTTGTACTAGAAACATATTTGTCTAGATGTGTCCTGCGATTGGCTGGTGACCAACGCAGAACGCACCCTGCCTCTTGCACCAAAAACAATCTATATTTATATTGAATATATTATCCTTTTGTAAATCGTTACAGACCATCTGATCTTTCTATTGTCAATCATCATTCAGTCATAGTGTCTGCTAAACGCTCCGCTTCCATACCTTGTCCCACCCCTTTGTGTTTTCATCCAATCATAAGCCAGTACTGAGTCTTTTCACATTTACGGCCTCACAGGCAGTCCTAAATGATTAATTATGAGGCTTAATCTAAAATAGTACCGTTTCACTTCCAAATTCATCCTCGGGCCAGCTTGAACTCCTTCGCTGGCCCGTTTAGGCCCCCGGGCCGCATGTTGGGCACCCTTGCATTAAATGTTGCCTTGTTACTTGTTTACCGCACTAACACGATTGCTTTTGTTTGGAAACGATTTACTTTTTGTTGGCTTTTTGTCTTGTTCCTTCTTCACTTCTGCTTCCTCCTGCTCGTCACCCCCCAACTACCCCCCCCCCCCCTCCTCCGCTTTGTCTGCATGGTGTGCGCGGCCAGCCTGCGGCCCTGTTGGAGATGGCGGCGCCGAGCTGGGCTCAGGGTTTGCTCTCAGCCCACCAGGTGGCTCAGACTAACCTCTCCTACAACCAGGTGATGAGCGACCCTGAATCCAAACGTGTTGAAGATATTTCACCAGATGTGCTCTTATTGTGAAATGTGCTATATCATCAAATCTGAGAGTTGATGTGCAAGTTTCGGAAGGGACATTTTTGCATGCATTTTTTTATTTTTTTTATTATATGCATGGAGATTTATGCATCACAAGATCATATTGAGTTTGAGTGGTGGTTCATTGTCTGCGCGTGTGTTTGTGTGTGCGTATTCATGCAGGCCGAGGAAGAGCTGGGTCGCTCTCAAAAGATTTTCGAAGAGCTGAACGTGGAATTACAAGACCAGCTGCCAGTGCTGTGGGACAGGTGAGTTTATAATTTGTAACTCACTTCAAGTTGAATCTCGGCTTTTGATGGGTAGTATGAAAAGAAACCAGTTGCGATAAAAAATACTTTGTCTTACTGGAACTTTTCAACTCACTTCAACATACCCTCCCTGATACTAACATGGCACCAGATGGCGCCAAATTAATAAATACAGCAAGTAGGTTTTTGAGCAAGTAATGGAGGAGAGTTAAAAAAAACTGAATAGAGGAAATTGTCAAAGCAGAAACTTGAATATGTGTGGGTTTTCTTTACTTGTTTTGCAACTCAATGTTTACGATTTAAATGAACTGAAATGCCGTTAATCCATTCCAGCCCCCCAAAAATATACCAAAAAATAGCAGCGGATTGCACAATAGTAAAGGAATGTCAAATGGATAAATTGGTTTTATAAAGTGTTATTCCGATTCATTGAGACAAGCTGAAAGTAAAAACAAAAATATCAACTAATTGTTGGCTTGTACTTGGAATATTTCATAAATTGCGTCAATTGTCGGTCAATGTGCGCCTTTCAACCTCACTGATTTGCGTTGTTTGTGTGTGTTAGCCGTGTTGGCGTCTATGTGAACACATTCCAGAGTCTGGCGGGTCATCAAGAGAAGTTCCACAAAGAGATGAGCAAGGTGAGTCTCTCTGTGAACTTTTCTAACTTCCCCGTCCAATGAGTTGTTCGGCGCTTCTTCATCCTTCTCCTTCCTCATCCTCAGCTGAGTCAAAACCTGAATGACATCATGACCAAACTTGAAGAGCAGAGGCATCTGAAGTAAGTCCATCTGATTTTTTTTATTTATTTATTTTTATTTATTTTTTTGGTGAGGTGATCACGGTAACATGTCGAGCCCGAGAGTAATGTCCCTCACACCCGACTGTAGAAAAGATGGCGCAGCAGCCAAGCCAGGAGACACGGCCAAGAGGTAACCTGCTGCATGGCTGCTGCATGCTTTTCCTGAAAATTCTCACTCCATTTTCTTTCCCAAGTTTGGGCGTGGCAACCATGGGTGTCTCGGTTGAAGTTTAATGTCTAACTAAAAACAAAACAAATAGAATTACATGTGTATTTAAAATAACTGCATGCCTGAAACAAAAGTCTGCTTGCTTAACTCATTTAATCCAAGCCGTTTTCGCAAGAGGAAACGCCTCAATCACAGCGCTCTTTTTTTGGGCTTTTGACTGATTTTGCAAGGCCTAGGAATATTGTGTTCTAGAGATTTAAAAACACGCAAAAGGCAAAGACGTATAAATACGTCTTTGGGAGGCGGGGACTACAATTTTGAAAATGTATATATACGTCTTATGGATTGAATGCGTTAATGCTAACACCTAATGCTAAAATGCTGTAGACGGGCTAAAGAATATTATTGATGTCGCTCGGGCAACAACATAAGTACACGAATAATTGCGCAATACTCAACCATGCGTATATCCTTTATCCTCACCATAAATGATTCTTACTGCAGCTACCGGATGAGTTGTGACTGTTTTCTTTGTCAACCGCAACATGGTCATTTGTGACATGTAATGACATTTTTGTCGCTTTTCTGTCGCTTCTCTCGATCTGTCTTGGCGTCTTGCAGTGAGGAAGCCAACCACAGCCAGGCGGCCAGCTCGCCACCCACGGTAACAACAAAAAACAAAATCTTTCATTGTACTTTGACCTCATGATGCCGCATCTCATCATTTTTCTCTTAACACCTAGTTTAGAAGTTATGCATGTATAGTGTTACCTTGTCTAACGAGTGCTCCAACGTCGAGGTTATTTAAAAAAAAAAAAAATAAATAAATCAATAATTATGAGCAGTCACGGGGAAGATCTGGGCAGGGAGATTGTCGCAAGCCAAAATTTGAGATAGGATTGTTAGTTTCGTAGTACTCTCGGAATCCGCCGCATTTGAATAGATGTCGAGCAAGAGTCCGCCATGAGTTTGGTTCTTTGGTGTCAGTCAAGTCTGAATGTTTGTTTTCGTAGGGGATTTGTTAGCAGCTTGGGAGCTAGCGATGATTTCATAAAAAAAATCACTAGTAGCGTTCCAAGGAGGCACAAGTTCTCGACTTTAATGCTTTAATATGGATGAAAAATGTGTTAGAGTGGAACGTAGTTCGTAAATTATCAGGAATATATGAAAACAAAAAGAGACAGCTTCAATAAGCATGAATAGCATAACAAGCGCACGGTAATTGTTATTTTGACTTCTAGCTTGTCCCATGCAGGAATATCACTTCACAAAACATTCACTGCATATTTTTATACAATACAGTGTTTATTTTTTAATGAAAAACTCGCAACCCAAAAAATGGGTCTGTAATGGATTACAGGCATCTCAATTGAGTTTAATAGCAGAACATTAATTTGATGTAGCAGTCAAATGAGTGACAAGCTTGGTCACGGAACAAATTCAGTCAAGGTCCTACTGTACTCTGACGTTTGTGCTTCTGCATGTGCACGTGTTTGGAAGAGGCCCAGCCCGCTGCCCAGCCGGCCTCCGCAGCACGATGAAACGCTTGATGTCGACGCCTCTGACATTAACACAGAGTCCGGAACGGCACAGGTCAGCTGCTGGTTGGACCGTACCCTCGTGGTGCGCCAGTTGTTTAGTGTCCCACCATAACCCCTCGTGCGTGTGTGCGTGTGTGCATAAAGCCGTGTGAGCCCTCGGCATGGGTCAACCTGCTGGATTTCGATGTTTTCCAGCCCGTCACATGTCCACTCCCCCAGGTGGGTTAAGGTTAGGGTGAGCTCCAGGTGGGTGTGGTGTGCGCTGGTGAAATGAAAAGCAAGCTGCAGTGGTGGCAAAAGTACTCTCACACAAATAGTTGTCCAAAAAAAAAATGATTATATAATTTTAAAATTCACCTGCCCTCATACTGGTCGGTGGAGAATTCAATCACGTGTTAATCTAGCATCTTCTAATAACTTTACATAACATGTTAGATTATGAAACAAGAGGGAATTTAACTCATTTATGCCAATTGCTAATATTGACGTGTGCGCTTCTTCGTTGTTTCCGCTGAGGAGTCTGACTGACCACAACTTGCGCCACCAACAGGCCGGTGGTGGTACAGCAGGTGGCCAATTGTGACAGTTCTATTACCTATAAATATGACTTGTATGTTGCAGCTTTTTAATCTCATTAAACTACTGTATTTGTCTTTACTGCTGCATGAAGGCGCCATCTTGGGACCCGTGGGTAAGAACGGCCTCCCTTCTTTTGGATTTTAAAGCGACGCAAGCTTTTTACTCACATTTTGCTTTCTCCTCTTCTGCATGTTGACACCCATCGCAACTCCGCCCACTCACCCACTAAACACCTCGCGTCTATTGCTTCCGAACCCGCGACCTTTGACCCTGTAGCATGACCAGGCTGTTGCTCAGAACAAGGAGCAGCCCCAAGAGCAGGTTGAAGCCGGGTGGGACTATAATGATGGAGGTTCCCAGTGTGACACACAGCCCCACTGGGGGGCGAATCGTGATGAGTTGTACACTGAGCCCGCTTGGTCCTGTGATGTGGGTCAGGAGGGCAGCGCCCATGATGAACAAGTGCAGGTAGGACCTCTTGAAACAGGGGTCACCTCTAAGTGGGCTCCTAAAATAAATTCCGCCTGGAATTCAAGGATCCGAAGTCCCATACAGTATTCCCCCACATATATACTGTTCGGCATTCATCTTTTCGTTGTTTTTGTGACGAGGCCAAAGTGATAAAAGGATTGTTTGCAGCATCCTGGTGTTCGGAAAGTGAGTTGGTGAGCTTCATTTAGACAAAAGTAGTGCTTTGCCACCATCTTGTGGCATTTTTTTATGCCAAGAACCTACTATCAAGTGAGTTCAGAAGTTTCATTTAGACTAAAGTAGTTCTGTGACGCCTTCTTGTGAGCATTTGAAAAAAAAAATTGATTCCCCCCCCAAAAAATACCCAAATATGATCATTTGAAGAATGCCAAATCACGACTTTGCAGTTAACTTTTAAGGCTCAGAGTCAAATTCGTGTAGACTTTTGCTAAATGTCATTTTTAAAAAAAAATTTTTTTATCTGTCAGATTTTTTTTTTTTTGCGGGGGGTGCTCAAATGGGAAGTCTCGGGGCTTAGGTAACAACCAATCACAACTCAACTGTTTTCTTAAACTCAGAATATTAAGTTTAGACTAGTGGGGCTGCCTAGAATAAATTTTATTTATACAATTATTGTAAAGAAAATGTTTGGGTTGACTTCCCCTTTAAAATCCCTTTTTATATTCTTCTCGAATAATGCACACAACTTTTTTTTTTTTTTTTGCCCAGCAGGGTTCTGAATCCAACAGCGCAGACTACAAACTCCCTCCTGGCTTCGTCTACAAGGTGAGTCGTCTCACTGGCGACGAGTCATGTGACTTTTTGTACCGACTCAAACGTTGTGCTTCAGGTCAAAGCCGTCCACGAATATGCGGCCACTGACGGGGACGAGCTGGAGCTGACTGTTGGAGACGTCGTGCTCGTTTTGGCCTTCGACAACCCAGACGAGCAAGTCAGTGTTGTCCCTCCGGAATCGCTTCACACGCTGTTGCATGTGTGGCTGCTCTAATATTTGTTTGCGTGTGTGTTTTCGTAGGACGACGGCTGGCTCATGGGCGTGCAGGAATCCGTCTGGATACGTACCAAAGATATTTCATCCAAAGGTGTCTTCCCTGAGAATTTCACGCAGAAGCTTTGAAGAGGTCCCGCCCCCTTCCTCGAGGTGCTCACTGAGTTATTTGGAATAAAACGCGAATTATGAAATTATTCATTCGTGAGTCTGAAGGTTGTCATTTAAAACCTGAAGAACTCATTCGAGATAGAAGTCAACCGAATGCATTTGGAAGTCTTGAAACACGGAAGGTATTTTGAAGTTCTTACGATTCATGTTTGATTATTATTTGTGTTGCGTTCACCCGCAAATATCGGTGACAAGTAAATGACACAAAAAGTCATGGATTGCGATAGTGGCAGACTCTGAACATTGCATAAAAAAAAAAAATACAGCTCGCACTGAGGTGACAGTGAACCAACCAGAGCCCTGAGATTGCTCAACGATTGGAAAAATAGTCTCACCTCGACTTTTAATATTTCATCTTTAGTTTGATGATTGTGTCTGTTATGGCAATATCTCTGCTTTCATGCATTATTTTTTTCTTTTTTTTTTGAAGGAGACGCAAACAAGTTTTGGCAATGTTCACTCAGGGGGAAATCCTCCATTAATAGCCATATTATACAGTCTAATTATCATTAAAGATTGATGACGCCTGCCGTGTCTGTCGTGTGTTTATTACAAATGGGTCTAAACTTTTAGATGCCAAATTGACAAAGTTGAGGTTGTGACGTAACACAGTGCAGTACAGATAAAATACACGCCATTAAGTGTACAGGCAATTATTTAAATAACTTTTAAAATGATTTTCCATGCATGTTTTCAAATGAATTAACTACTCTTTTAATGGTTGCAATTAAAAAAAAAAAAAACGTAAAAAAAAAAATGGCTGACTTTGCGCTAATGAGTAATGACAAAAGTGTAGTTGAGTTGTGTTGCCAATGCAATACACGCAACTTACATTTGATTCTGAATTGTCATGAGAATTTAACCACCGACAATGGGGGGGAAAAAAAAAAACTATCACACAATTTGTGATGATGAGTCATCGCATGCCCTCTTTGTTGTTCTTTTGGCGTAAGAGTCACTCAATTGTGAATCCTTTCATGCTTATTGGACTGACCTTTACAAAATAGTGATTTTGGAGTGACCTCAGGTTGGGGTGTTCATCTTTGGGGTCTGGTCCGCTATACAAGGACATGCTTTAAAGCAGGCGTGGGAAAACTGCGGCCCGGGGGCCACATGCGGCCCGTTAAACGTTTTAATCCGGCCCGCCAAACTTTAAAAAAAATTAAATACATAAACCTTTTTAATTTTTTATTTTCTAAATACTGTGGGGGGGGGGGGGGGGTATTCAGCCCCTCTGTCAAATTTTAGAACACAATGTGGCCCGCCAATCAAAAAGTTTGCCCACCCATGCTTTAAAGGTTACAAGAGGTTTACAATGACCTCGTTTCACTCACTTACCACTCTCATACTGTTTAATTTAATTGGTTTATTTTTGTTACGGATGATTTATTATTTTTTTTTCATACAAATATTTACCTCCTATTGAGTTAGTGTGACTTAACTGCAAACGAAATTTACATCGCCCCTGGAGGAATGGAACGCCATAGTGAATGTTTCCCACTAACTTGTGAAGGATGGACCATGCACCGTGCACTTTTTTGGGAGTAATTAAAAATGGATTTTACAGTCTTAAATTCATTTTCAAATTTATTGGGACACAGTTCCCAACAAAAAAAAAATCTGAAAAATTCAGATTCAAATTAAACAATAAATATAAAATTTATGTAATTCAAATTCCGTTTTTCAATTCAGTAAATCAGTTTTCAATTCAAATATTCAAGTGAAGCAAGGCATTCTCCGTTCAGGACTGAAAAGAATGTTAACTTTTGTCTGCGCTAACAATGATTTGTTGTGTGAAAAAAAAATTCCCTGCGTAATCTGACAGAGTACAACAATTTTGGGGGCTACTTCCATTTTTTTTTTAATCTAATGTCTAAATCGTTTCTTCCACAGTACTTGTACTTAAGTACAGAGTGTGAATGCTTGGCTCGGCGAAAGTATGTAAGATGTGAAATCTAAGGAGATGCAGCAGCTGCGTGTCGCATTTCACAGCACGGTTACCAACGGCAACCATTGTCAGGGGTCAGACTTGTGTGAGCTTTTCTGTGCTCCTCCTCCAATAGTGTTTGCTTCCGTAGCTTCGTCGGTTGCCACAACACGCCGGGTTGTTGCCAGGCAACCGTGCCCTATAAAACCGCGTCCTGCTTTTGGATGCAACAACATCCCCAAGCGCTCATCTCAGGTGAACAAGAAACCTCTTCAGGAATCATGGTGAGAAGTCAACATAAACATAAATCCTAATTACGTTACGTACGTTACTAGGAAAAAGGGAACGACTGCCCAGTGCAGTCGTCGTTCTTGACCTCTGAACGATATCTTCCTGCAGCGTGAATGTATCTCCGTCCACGTTGGCCAGGCTGGGGCCCAGATTGGCAATGCATGCTGGGAGCTGTATTGTCTGGAGCATGGCATCCAGCCGGACGGCCAGATGCCCAGCGACAAGACCATCGGAGGTGGAGATGACTCCTTCAACACCTTCTTCAGCGAGACCGGCGCTGGCAAACACGTTCCCAGGGCGGTCTTTGTTGACTTGGAGCCCACAGTCATCGGTGAGATGAGACACGACCGGCACAAGTAGTTTTGTGATAGAACAGCCAATCATCTAATCATTTACCGTATCCAAAATATGCATCGGTCAATGTTTGCCTACTACTGTAGATGAAGTGCGCACAGGAACCTACCGTCAACTCTTCCATCCGGAACAGCTGATCACAGGAAAGGAAGATGCAGCCAACAACTACGCCCGTGGTCACTACACGATTGGCAAGGAGATCATCGATCTGGTTCTGGACAGGGTTCGAAAACTGGTGAGATTTTTTTATTTTTTTTTTTAACCAACTTTTTTTTTTTTATTAACAACATGCAATCACCATAATAGTCCGTTCCGTAACAAATGCAAACTAGCATGAACAGAGAAAAAGAAAAACAAAAATCTAATTAAATAAATAAATACAATTTTAAAATAAATAAAATTAAAAATTGAATAAATAAATAAAATTAATTAAAAATAAATAAATAAAAATAAATCCATAAAATAAAATTCCCAGCGATCGTAAATAAAATTATACAACAAGTCAAATCGCAATGTTAAATTCTGATCAAATATTTCTGTTTTCCCACTCATGATTGTCTTCACCATGGCAGGCTGACCAATGCACCGGACTACAAGGTTTTCTGATCTTTCACTCCTTTGGGGGAGGAACTGGTTCTGGCTTCACGTCTCTGTTGATGGAGCGTCTCTCAGTGGACTACGGCAAGAAGTCCAAACTGGAGTTTGCCATCTATCCAGCTCCTCAGGTGTCGACTGCTGTCGTGGAGCCGTACAACTCCATTCTGACCACACACACCACCCTGGAGCACTCGGACTGTGCTTTCATGGTGGACAACGAGGCCATCTACGATATCTGCCGCAGGAATCTGGACATTGAGCGTCCTACCTACACCAACCTCAACAGGCTGATTGGTCAGATTGTCTCTTCCATCACCGCCTCGCTGCGCTTTGACGGCGCTCTGAATGTGGACTTGACAGAGTTCCAGACCAACCTGGTGCCCTACCCCCGCATCCACTTCCCTCTGGCGACCTATGCCCCCGTCATCTCGGCAGAGAAGGCGTACCACGAGCAGCTGTCCGTCGCAGAGATCACCAACGCCTGTTTCGAGCCAGCCAATCAGATGGTGAAATGCGACCCTCGCCACGGCAAGTACATGGCGTGTTGTCTGCTTTACCGTGGCGACGTGGTGCCCAAAGACGTCAACTCTGCCATCGCCACCATCAAAACCAAGCGCACCATCCAGTTTGTGGACTGGTGTCCCACCGGCTTCAAGGTGGGTATCAACTACCAGCCCCCAACTGTAGTTCCGGGGGGAGACCTGGCCAAGGTCCAGAGAGCCGTGTGCATGCTGAGCAACACCACTGCCATCGCCGAGGCCTGGGCCCGACTGGACCACAAGTTTGACCTGATGTACGCCAAGAGGGCCTTTGTGCACTGGTACGTCGGCGAGGGGATGGAGGAAGGAGAGTTCTCCGAGGCCAGGGAGGACATGGCTGCCCTGGAGAAGGACTACGAGGAGGTCGGCACCGACACCATCGGGGATGAAGAAGAGGAAGAAGGGGAAGAGTACTAACAGAAAAAGCAACACTGTGTCACTATTTAACATTCTCAGGCTTCTGTGTCACATGTGAAGTGATTCTTTCTATTTAAACGTTTCACTGTATGTATAGTAACTGTTTAACCGCTGTAAAAATGTGATCTCATGCTTGTGCTGTTTTCCTCCACTTGTGTGGTTGCATAATACGAGCTCAAAGCACAGCTCAGGTGAACCAACAAGTCTGTTGCTGGGTGACCTGCAATTAAGACCACACAAGAACTTTGTCAAATGAATTGGCTCATTGTTGTGCTTATCCTTATTCAACAACAATTTTATATTTGGCAATAAATTCTCTTAAACTATCCAGAGGTGTCAAACTTTTTTCCTCCACCATAACACATCATAGAGTTTCCTAAACAGGCCAAGAAGAACTATTTGTTCAAATATTATTACTCATTTATATTAAAGGGGGGATTGATGACAGCAAATGCAGGCAATCTCTTAACATTTTAAAAAGTGAAAACTATTTGCAGTTTGGGTATTTTAGCAACAAACACGGAGTCGATGCACATAATTTGCCTTTGCAAGCCACATAAAATGATATGGCCTGCCAGGTCTCGACACTGAGCCTTGAGTTTGACACCTAGTATGTATGATGTTGCGGTCTTGATTTTTCGCGATCAAATTATTATTTTTAAATGTGTCTGGTGGTCTCAGTATCACGAGAGCAGCAATACATGGAATTACATGAAACCTGGAAAAGGAAAATTAACCAAAAGTCGGGTCCTCGAGATTCCCTATCCTGTCAGTTTTAGATGTTTCCCCTCCTCCAAAACATCTGATTCAAATAATCTTGCTCATCAGCAAGCTTTGCAGCTGCATACGGTGTCAGTCAGTTGAAAACGATACAGTGGATTGCTTTATATTAATACATAACTATAAGTAATTACAAAATATATATGGAACATAAACATGTTGGTGTGGCCCTCGACAACTGTTCCGGTTCTTTGCATGAACCACAAAATGAACTTTTATTTGTGTCTGACCAAACTTGGAACGTCCCACGGAAACTTGCAGGGACGTAGCGGGGTTAAAATGTGTATGTCCCTTTAAGGATCACGTGTTTGTAGCCAAGGCAATGTTATGTTTACTTCCGGGTTATCGAAACCAAGAGGAACGCAAACACGCCCAGGACACCGAGCAAAGCGGATTAAAGTCCCGCGGAGATGGCCGGGGAGGAGTTGGATGAGATACCTGGTAAAATAAAAGCTTGTTGCACCTTTTAACGCGTGTTTGATTGAAATTCCTCTCAGCTGTCGTCGATACATAAAGCGGCCAAATGGTAGACAGTACAGTATAAGTTCCCGTTTGTGGCAAAGTCGAAGCGAGATGTTTTTAAATATTTAAATTTCCGTTTTCCTCCAAAATATAAAATAACAGTTGATACAATAAGATACACTGTTTCACAACTAAAATTCTTGCTCATTTAAATTTTGATTAGATAGTTTTCTTTCTTTCTGTCTTTTTTATATTAACTGAACAGAATCGTGTATATAAGCTTTTCTGTTCAATTTAATTAGTGATGAATGAATGTAAAAAAACAAACAAACAAGCAAATAAACATTTTCCTTTGTCATCGTCTTGCAGAATCCGGAGCTGTTTTCACATTTGGGAAGAGTAAATTTGCCGACAACGTGCCCAGTAAATTTTGGCTTAAAAGTGATGTTCCTCGAAAAATAGCTTGTGGGGATGAACACACTGCCTTAATAACAGGTACCTACCTGCTCATCTGTGCTTCGTAACAGCTGTAGCTTCAGCATCTGTTGAACAATATCGTCTGTTTTGTTTAGTAGTTAAAAAAAAAATCCAAAAGCTGTTGTGTTTGTCGTCATAGAAAATGGGAAGCTTTTCATGTTTGGCAGCAACAATTGGGGACAGCTCGGTCTAGGATCCAAAGTGACCGTCAACAAGCCCACTTGTGTCCGAGGTTTGCCTTTAATCAATCATTTGTGATGCGCATACCAATCCAATTGATACTTCATGTGAGTTTTCTTTGTGTTCAGCTATGAAGTCAGAGAACGTCCAACTCGTGGCCTGTGGACGAAACCATACGCTCATCTGTACAGGTATTCATCACATGATCACTTGACGCCTTTTTGCCACTCTTCCCATATCGTCCTTTCCTCCCTAGCTCGGGGGCATGTGTACGCCACAGGCGGCAACAGCGAGGGGCAACTGGGCCTCGGCGACTGCGATGAACGGACATCTTTCCAGAGGCTGAAGTTCTTTGACTCCTGCGGGCCAATCAAAATGCTTGCTGCTGGGTCAAACACGTCAGCTGCCCTCACTGGTGAGACACTTGAGGTCACGCATGTCAGCTGTTGATGACAGCTGACGAATGGCAGTCATGTCCGTTAGATTTCAGCTGCGCCATTTTGCAACGGAGATGATAATTGTGCACATTGAGCTGGTCAAGTAACCCAACTGTACCCCGCATGAGCAATCATTTGGAAATGGAGGACAAGGATAAAGTCCCTCTATGGAAGCAAGCCTGACTCTGCGTTGTGACAGCAGAACAATGAGCACAACAACAGGCGCAAATAGGAAGCAAATGATTCGGAATGGTGATTGATGTTCTTTTCTCCATCTCATCTCAAGAGCGCGGTGAGCTGTTCATGTGGGGGGACAACTCCGAGGGTCAAGTCGGCTTGGGGAAGGAGAGCCTTGCATGCTCGCCACAGGTGGTCAGCGCGGGACAGCCCATCGCATGGGTGTCGTGCGGATACTACCACTCTGCTTATGTGACAGGTGAGATGGACTATAAGGGAAGCGTTCGCAATTGAAGCAGAAACCATGGGCCTGATGTACTAAGCGAGAATGCGTTAGCAACGTAAGAGACGACGGGCGGTTTCGGCTCCATTTAGTGGCGAAAGCGTTAGCGAGTCAGCATGCAGTTAAGTGCCAGTATTTTGGATGCTTGTATAACTCAGGTGGATTTTTTTTCTCTGTTCTTGTGAAATTGATTTTTATGCCCGCTAGCGGATGGCGCTCTGTACACATTCGGAGAACGTGACAGTGGTAAGCTGGGTCTGGGAACAGACCAGCTGGCTCGTCATCGAGTCCCTCAGCTTGTGAAGAGCATGCCCGAACCGGTCACTCGGGTGGCTTGCGGTGGCGGACACACTGTGGCCGTTACAGGTAAGAAAAGGAAAAAAAAAAATCTTGTGCCGCGTCGACTTTTTGGCAGCATCTTTCTTCCAGAGAATGGCGTTTACGCCTTTGGCCTGGGTCAGTTTGGTCAGTTGGGCCATGGGACATTCATATTTGAATCGCGGCTGCCGCGCCTGTTGGAGCACTTCAAGAAAGGTCGAGTGTGCCAGGTGGCCTGCGGCGAGAACCACTCGGCGGTCATCACAGGTGTGTGGCAGCTTTGCACTTGTAGCATCCTGTCTCATCACATAAACGGGAACCAAACTTAAGAATATGAAACGTCTTATTTGAAACTATAGGGCTGCAACTGAATGATTATTTTAATAATCAATGAATCTGTCGATTATTTTGTCAATTAATCCGTCGTTTAATTTCCAGCACGTTATTGTAAATTGGCAGTGACTAATTGACATACATTAATTATGATTCAGGTGCTGGTTTGGTCCATAACACAAAAAGGCAAATGTGTTCTAGTAAAAGCAGTTGTTTTATTTTGAGGCAACACAAACATAACCAGACTGCCTTCCGGGCCGACGACTGAAATTGGAGAATATTTACTGAAATCCTAAGGACGTGGAATATTTTAAATTAAAAGGCTTATCTAAATGATTTATTGATTATTAAAAACAACTATTAATTAATTAGGTGAAATTAAGAATTAATTAAATTAAATGAATCATCGCTTAGCAGTGAATTTCCGTCAATGGTATTGGGCAGAACTGTGGCGCCCTCAGATGGATGAAAATGGATGGATTCATCTACTTGAATTTTTTTATTTTTAATTCATTTAATGAATATATTTTTGTTAGCTTTTTTTTTAATTTATTTTTTTTATTTTATATATATATATATTAAATCTTACCATCCCATATCACCCCCTTGTCTCAGTTATTTTTAAAGGTGCTCTGCAAATAAAGCTTGCTTCTATTTTCAGAAAGCGGTCTGCTTTACACTTTTGGTGACGGCAGACATGGCAAACTGGGTCTTGGAGAAGAAAACTTCACCAACCAGTTCAAACCAACTCTGTGTCCGCGCTTCATCAAGTGCCAAGTCCAGGAAGTATGTGATTTACTTGACATGGACTCACAAGTGTGTTGCCATCACAAAGCTTGAATGATGTTTCCGCGTACAGGCAGTTTGCGGCGGTTGTCACATGGTCGTGGTGGCGCGACCCAGAGACGCCAGCTGCGGCGCAGTCTTGCTGGAAGACAACGACGTGACGGAGGATTACATGGAGAGGCCGTATGTGGAGTTACTGGGCGACCTGGGCGACACCTCCAACCCGGCCCGTGTTCGCCGCAGGGAGAGGGTGGGTTGGACACATGCGCGATATACTTCTACAGATTATATTTTTGGACATGTTGTGAGCTTCTCAATCGCACCACCAAAGGAACAGTCACCGGAACAGTTTGGCACCGTGTCCGGAAGATCGCCCACCGTGACGTCAGGCTACCTCCAGCCACCAACTCCTGTCTCCGGCCACTCCGCCCTGCCCAATCTGGCTTCATCAGAACTGGCCCACAGAAAGGTGCTCCATAGCGCTCATCGACATGGCAACAAGGGTATCTACCTCACTCCATCTATTCTGGTTCACTGACTCGCAAACACACTTATGAAATAATAATTAAAAAAAAAAGATATGGCAGAATTTAATATTGTACGTTCTGTGCACTGGTCCACGTGTCGCTTGTTGTGGCATCGTAACTAAAAGGTTACGCGTGTTCCTCACACAGGCCAGGCTGACGACGTTGTGGAGAGCCTGAGTGACACAGACAGTGTGAAAGGTTTAGGAGAAACCACAGATTTCCTCAACATGGTGAGAGAACTAAAGCCCCTCAGCCAAGTGGACGACTGTGATTTTTTTTTTTTTTTTGTGCTCACGGCTCATCTGGTGTTTTCCTGCAAACAGACGCATGTGATGAAAATGGATCCTGGCGATAAAACACTCGCACTTTCTCCACTTCACAAGGTGAGTCACACTTGTTTTGATGACCAGCGTGGATCTTCGTCCATACAACTTTTCCAATTGTACATTCTACTGAGGATTTCTCGTTCGTAGTGATTCCTAGTGTCAGCTCCAAGAGAACAGATGACTCCCTCTCAGCTTGTAGCCATTTATTCACAGGTTTCACGACTTGATTTTTTTCTGTCCTGCATTTCCTCACTCGCTAATGCATGCCTCTTTTCTATCCTCTTTCTCTCTGGTTCCCGGGATAGAAGAAAGGTAAACACGGTAAGACCTTAACGAGTCAGAAAGAGAAACCATTAAAAGAGAGAGAGCTCTCGAAGCGGCCCGGTTTCTCGTCAACGTCCCAGTGCCATAACCGTCAGGTTGCGGCTGCTCGAAAAGCGGCGCCCAGCAAGCTCACGAGGAGCTCAAGTGCTCGCGATCAGAAGATGACCAAGCAGAACAAGGAGAACCGCATCACAGCTTCCGAGAAGCCTCGCGAGGGTTCGGGAAACGTCAAGAAAGCGGCGTCCAGGAGTCAGCAAGTGAAACTGGAACCAGAACAAAAAGGAAAACCAACCCGAGTCACCAGGCTGTCATCAGACTTCAGTTTAAGTGATGCGTGTGAAATGAGCCCGCGACAACACCCCGAGGGGAAAACAAAGTCCAAGAAAATCTCCCCCAAAGATCCTAAAACCTCCAAAAATGAGAAGAACAAAAAAGAGGCTAAGTCCAAAAACGCTGAAGATGCACCGCCCTTGCACCTGCTCGCTGGAGCGGCTTCATTGCTGCAGGCGGTGGCGGCCTTCAGTTTGCCTTCGCCGTCTGAGAGCAGCCACCGTGTCACCTCCGACAGGACAACCCTATCGGACAGCAATGGATCTGCAACGAGCATCTGCAGCAGTCCCGCAACCAAAAAGGGAAGACCAAACATCCAGGAGGACTCAGTCGGGCAGGACGAGGAGGATGAAGACCAGGACGGACAGACGGGAGAGGAAGAGGAAGAGCGGGTTAGGAAGGTAACAAGTGCAAGTGAGCAGGAGGAGCAGGAGGAGGAGGCAAGTCAGACTTCTGGGAAAGTCACAGAAAAAGACGACAGTGACACGCTTAAGCCAGAAGACGAGTCAGGACCTGAAGAGGAGGAAGAAGGTGAAAATGCTGAGGAGGAAGAGGAGGAGGAGGAGGAGGAGGAGGAGAAAACAAGGAAACAGGAAAAAGGAAAGGAAACAGAGGACGAAGAGAAAGAGAGCAAATTGTTGGATGTTGAAGAAGAGAGTGTAGACGGGGAGGAAGAGATGGAAGGTGAGGAAGAAGAAAAGGAGGAGGATAGAAGTGAGGAAGAAGAGGAGGGTGAGGAAGAAGAAAAGGAGGAGGATAGAAGTGAGGAAGAAGAGGAGGGTGAGGAAGAAGAAAAGGAGGATAGAAGTGAGGAAGAAGAGGAGGGTGAGGAAGAAGAAAAGGAGGATAGAAGTGAGGAAGAAGAGGAGGGTGAGGAAGAAGATTCTGCTTCTTCAAAGGAAAGTGAAGAGGAAGATGATGAAAGCAGTGAGGAAGCAGAAAGTGAAAATGAAACCGAAGAAGGTGAGGAGGAGGAGGCTGAAGAAGAAGAAGAGGAGGAAGAGGAGAACGAGGAGGAGGAGGAGGAGGAAAGTGGAGAAGAGGAGGAGGAGAGTGAGAAAGAGGATGATGAAGAGGAAGAGGATGACGAGGAGGAGGAAGAGCAGAATGAAGAAGGAGAAGAGGATGAAGACGAGGAGGAGAGTGAAGAGGAGGAGAAAGAAAGTGAGGATGAAGATGATGAAGAAGAGGAGGAAGAGGTCAAAAAGAAGCGTGCTAAAGCTCAGAGAAGATCGAGATCAGGGGTCAAAGGTCATGCAGCTGGAGAGTCTGAAGAGTTTTGGGACGACGTTCTTCCTCAGTACCTCAACCTGAAATAACGTAAAGTGACGTCATGTTCATGTTCTACGTTGATTGGGACTCGGCACGCCAAAACCAAATGAAAGTGTTGTTTTGTGTTTGATTTTAACCTGCATTTTTTTAATAAACGGACCTTTATTGTCATAGACAGCGGCATTTTGCGTATGTGAGGATGAATTCCAATACATCACATTCATATTTTCAGAAAAATGTGTCACCTGCACGTAATTATGATTCCCACTTGATCGAGGGAGGACCCCCCCCCCCTCGCTACCATACGATTGTATTGCAAGAAAGGACAGGAAAATGCAGATGTCAGGCTGAGATTGGCGAATCTGAAATCTGATTGGTTAATTTAAAAAAACAAAAAAAAAAACAGCCAATGGCTTATCGTTTATGTGACATGGGCCAGCGCTTGTGGTCTTGAAGGCCCTGGGCGGATTACATTGACATGGCGACACTGAGAAACCGAAATCTGGCCACACAAATGTGACTCGCGTGAAGAGCAGCTCGCCAGCCAAAGTGTTGATAATACGCTGAAATAAATGAATGGCAAGCTATCGAATTTGTAAATGGCAGGTCACGCAACCGCTGGGGATGAAATGTTTTCTGATGTTTGTTTAGGTTGTGTTGTGTTTTTTTATTTTTATTTGTAAATGTCACTGAGTAGAGTAAAATGTCGATCTGGAATCGCATGCTGTTGCTGCAGGATGAACCTTTCGATTGATTGACCCCATTCAGTAGCAGGTGGGACTTGTTTTCTTGCTTCGATCAGAACTTCCTTAGTGATCCCAACCCCTTCCTCTACTCATTTCCCATCAATTCCCGACTCGATCGGTTCTTGTCTTGTCTGCTCAGTTTAGGTTCCCAAATCCTTTTTTTTTTGTGTTAAAATCTCCTTACTCTTGTGTGTTTTAACTCCGCCCTTGTCTTTGTCTTGAGAGCGCAACCGAAAGCGCCGATGCTCCTCAACCGCCCTCTTATATTTAATTCGCACACCTTTTGTCAGGATTTCGCCAAGGAATCTGATCAGACTGACAGCGAAGGCGAGGAAGACGAAGAAGATGAATCTGATCAGGATGACGATGCAGGAGGGGTGCCTGAGCAAGGATCGGAGGAAACGCTGCAGAATGTTGACAAGCTGTCGGAAGAATTTGCCACTGTTGCCGAGCCGCACGAGGAAGCGGCGGAGCTTTGCAACGAGAACGCCGCACCTGCTGACGAAAAGGCACTTGGTGACACCCGACCTGCCAATGGGACGGCAGACATTGACTCAAAGAGCCAATCGGGCTCGACAAAAAAAAAGGTGAAGACTTCATGTATAATGATTATATTATACACCTCCTTCTTTCGATTTGGTTTTGAGTATCATTTAGACAGCTGTGATGGTGCAGGTACTCTACGGACTTTTACAGTTTTTGTAAGCTTCTCATTCACTTGTCCATGGCATGCAAATTGACATCAGACAGTAAATGCAAAATTGCTACCTGGCATGATTTTTTTTTCTATCCCTGACTGAAGTTTAAGTTTCTCTACGCAAGCAAGGAGTGGAAGTCTTGCTAGCGCCCCCACTGGTGAAAAACAGCACAACTCCTTGAGCAGGCGTCCGCACAAAGCCAGAGAAAGTCCGCCATTTTGTTTTGATACGATTTTTCGCGAACCGACAAGAGCATGCGTGAGGTCATGTAAATTTATGGAGATAAAGACATTATTATGGTTTGAATCCATATTGGGCGACGAAAATCGATTCAAATCGATATATGGATTTTTTTTTTTTTAAAGCCAGCGGGAGTCATTTGGTGAGCCATCAGCAAGGGAATGATTGCCTTCAAAAACTGCAAAGCTTAACCTGTCAAATTCTGATGGCCTCAAAATGCAATTGTACAGTGACTTTTGGGACAACCTGTTTTACATTGTTGGGTTTTTAAGAATATGAAGAAACATGATTGTTCACTGTAAATATTGAATTGTTGGGAAGGTCTCAACTTGTGTGATCTGTTTCAGCTGTCAATCTTCAGGCGGCTGTCAAGCTCAAGTTCACAGCAGGCCCTGACGCAGGCTCCAGTCGGCAGTGCTGACTCGCAAAGAAACCCGGCAAAAAGACAGTCCTCTGGGGCCTGCAACCTCCTCTGAGTTCTACCTTTGCATTTGTGTGTGCGCGTGTGGGTGTGTGTGTGTGCCTGGTTATTATTTGTCATAACTTTGTTTTTCTTTACATTTTGTAGCACATTTGCACTTTCAATATGAGCTGCATGTGCATTAGTGCTGCAGTTTTATTCACTGAAATGTGTCATTTTATTTTGTGATGCTATTAGTTATCTGTATAGAATTTTTTATATGAATCAGAATAAATACCAACATGTCTCTCAACCTGACCGATTTCATGACATTTTTCATTTCATTTGTCGAAGGGAGGTAGAGGGGATTATCAGTAACACATAATGATCGAAATCGCAATAAATACCAACAGCGTCACGCAGCCTGATTGATTAATGACATTTTTTCAAGCGATTTTTCTACATGATGTGAAACAGTATTTTGTAGTCACTGACTTGTTACGGGCTCTGGCTGAGCTAATGAAGGGCGGGGGGTTGCAATCCCCAACCGTGAAAAAAAAATCCCTTTAAAAACATCACAAAAGCAAACGTTTTTACCAACGTCTTTTAAAGATTTAAAGCCAGGAGTGATGCGGCGAGTCATTGTTTTTGTTGAGCAGCTAAGTATGCAAATATTTTTTAAGTTGCCACACAACGACAATTAGTCTTCCCACCAGCAGGTGTCGCAAGTGAATCAAGCGTCTTTAAATTTCTCTTCTCGGCAAGTCGTCGACTGGCTGGGGCGGCTAGCAGCGCCCTGATTGTTTTTTTCTTCTTTATTTTCTTCTGCTTTAAACAAACATTATTCACTTTTGTCAATATCCCAAGAGTCAAAGACGACAAGATGGACGAGTATCACAACGAGGTTCGTAGTCGTGTCGTTTTTTGTTTTTTAAAACACGGCGGATAGCTAAATGTTTGTTTCAGTGAATCTCTGTGAACTTCCTAGTACGTACTGGTACTACTATGTATTCGATGTAACCTGAATCATGAAATACTCTTGCACTTTTACCACTACTAGTGCGACTACTATACATGTAAAGCTCACATTAGAAGAGCCATAAAAAATATTTTTGAACAATATTGCACTTCTCATCATATCTTGCTGTTTTCAGGGCTCATTCAACACCGAAGAAGCTGATAACATTGTTAAAGAGGTAACCTCTTTTTATCACATTGAAAGTTATGATAATATATACTGTACATTATCGAGTGATACTACAGTTTATTAACATGTGACTATTTGGGGGAGGCGAGCAGTTAAGATGACGCATTAGTGCATTAATATTCCCATTCCATTACTAACCAGAGTCCACATTTAGTTTCTAAGAAAGAAGGCCCAAGGCATGTGTTAAAAGAAGCTCTGTTTGCAGCCTTGATCTGCTCCATTGAGTCATGCATCCCTTGCTGTCATCTGACAGGTCTTCTGCGTGTGCTTGTCTCTCAGTGCATCGAAAATGTAGTGGGTGGCGATGACTACAACCAGAATCTGGTGAACAAATGGACCTCGGCCATAGTGGAGCAATGCCTCAAACAACTGGTCAAACTGGGCAAACAGTACAAGTTCATCGGTCTGTTTGATAAGGAAATATTGCGTAGCGTTGTCTTATCGCGTATGAGATTTTTGTGTTATGAGGATAAAATATAGCTACTGAGTACGCTTCAGGTGTAGTGCTAGTAAGAATATGCACTATTCCGAAGCAGAAATGGTTGATCAAATCTGTACGGTGGTACATTGGCCTTCCAATGATGTGACATGCACAGTTTCGAGATGCAGGGCGTCGCCCGTCAATTTTTTTTCACTGACTTAAGAGCAAAAAAGATGGTGGCAATACTCTTTTAAAAAAAAAAGGGCTTCCAGCTGTTTATTACCACTCTCAGTTGAAGTTTACTGTCACACTAAACATGAATAGATTAGCAGTTGTCTTCATTCTCTAATCTCATTGCACACTTGAGTACAATGACAATAAAGGGATTTGTAATTCTAATTCTTGTCCAAAAAGTTGCGACTTCATCTTTTTGTTTTAAATGTTCTTTAAAGCGCTTTGTTACTGCTGAAGCGATTGTGAAAGTGCTATAGAAATAAAATGTATTGTATTGCATCCAACTAAAGAAATTAAATCTGGGCCTTTTTTTTTAATTTGTATTTTTTTTATAAACAAAGTCCTCAATTTGAATATCTGCTCACTAAATGCGAACACACTGCGAAATGCCATAGGCAGACTAACAAAGAGCATTCAGCATGTGGTGTCATAACAATTTAAGCCACTGACTTTTGAACTTTTATTACTGAAATGAAAGGGGATTATTGCAACTAATCAATTTTCAAATTGTTTGTCCGTAGTTACGTGTGCCCTGATGCAGAAAACCGGTGCTGGGCTCCACACAGCAAACTCCTGCTACTGGGACACGGCCATGGACGGTACTTGAGAACGATCAGTCCGGCGGATTTAAATGATACTTGCCTGTTGTCTCATGCTCTCGTGTCTTGGCAGCCAGCTCCACAGTGCGGTGGGAAAGCCGAACCATGTACTGCGTGGTCAGCGTGTTTGCCGTTGCCACCGCGTAGAAGCCAAGATAGCAACATGTTGCTGGGAATGAAGAGAACATCTCCAAGTGCCACTTCCTTACATGGGCCGTGAATGCACAGGATGAGTAAAAGTTTTGGGGTTGTACTGTACAAAATATTGAAAAGTGATGCAAACAAAATTGGACCACATACCGCAGCCCCAAATGCGCACTTTGCACAGGTGGGTGGACACATTAAATGAATTAAGTCTGTTGTCTTAGGCCTGTAAAATATCCAAAGGACTATTCATCTTGATGAGCATGTTTTCCAATTAAAAGAACAAGCATCACTGGTTTATTTGTTAAAGATTTGTTTTCATCCCTCAGGTGGATTTGTTTTTTTTTTTTTAATTAGCGTATTTTTTCATTTGTATTTTTACTGATGCAGTTCAATTTATTTAGTAGTCTAGTTTAAAACCTTGCTGGCGTCTACGTCAGTTCTCGAAACAGACAGCAGGAAAAAAAATGGCAAACTGTTCCACAGTCAAGATAAGACTCAAATGTTAATTTAATTTAAATTCGACATGCATGATAATTTGGAACCATGTGCAGTCGTGGCAAAGGATTTTGGCAGTGACTCAATTGTCGCTGCTCAGCAAATGTAAAGAATATTTTTGCATGCTCACATTGCGGGAAACCCCCCCAAAAATATATATATTAAAGACTTATTGGCAAGCAAATTTGCCAAGTTTACAACCATACCCCAAATGTTTTTGTCATTTTTCTTTTTATTCTGAAAAGTGGTTTATTACAGAAGCAGCGAGACAATTTGAATCCCAAAATTTTGCCTCAGGTGTCATTCATCTGTGTCTCTCATCTCTCCAAGATGCTGCTGGAGGCAATTTGTGGTTATTACTATGTATCAAAAGAAAAATTTTAATTGTTGAACTATGGTGCATCTGGCTCTGGAGGAAGAAGTGAAAGCTTTCCTATTTGCACATGAACGTTGCATTACAATGGCAGATGAGACACAGATGACCTGTGATGGTGCACGAGAGGCTCTTGAATGAGGAAAACAGAAGCGGTTGTGAAACCAACAATTGATGCACTGCTAAAGCAGAACAACTGTCAACGTGGAAAGTACCGCCGAGTGCATCTCTCCGCTTTTGTGCAACATTGGCACATTTGCAAAACATCTGGTGGGAGCGAGATGTCACAGCTTCCTCAAAATCTCTGTCAAGAAAGGTCGTTTTGCTTGACGGGACCCATCTAGGCCATTATTTCTGAAGAATCCTTGTATGAGGAGATGCTCCTAGTGATGCAATTCTTAAAGGCCTTGGAGGAATTTTCCAATGGAGCACATCTGTAATTTGAAGATTTGCTACCCGGAAAAGGTCTGAGGGCGAGGAATTGAGATGACATGAGGGCTTTTTAGAAGTTAAACGGCTGCATGAAGTGTCTTTTACTGTATACGAAAATATTAATATTATTTTATATATATTTTATATATTTTGCTGACTATCCGTGTGAAGGAGTTCGGAATCATTCAAGATAATGCTTAGAGCAAATTCTTGAGGCATTGAATCAATCGGAACTGGGCTGCTTGTGGTCGTTTTTAAAGACACGACATTTAGATTCTCCTCGGTTTCATAAATTCAAAGTGCTAAGGCAGCTCTAGGCTGCAGCTGCCCAAATGAGAAGCAAAACATCACAGAGGTGACAAAAAAATGCAGGTCCCGGAAGGGAAAAATGCTGCCACAGTTTGCTGCTTCGACTCATCGGACAGGTAAACTTGAGTAGGGTTTTTAATTTCCAGACCTGGATTTGACTCCTCTGACGTCTTCTAAGATAATGAGAACAATCCAGTTGGATCGATTCAATGCCCTGAGAATACAACAACCTGGATGAATAAAAATATTCTCAGGCGTGGAACACATATTTACGGCTACGGGCCCAGGTCTCGAGGTTAAAAGTTTTCTTTGTTAAAGATGAACTTGACGTCGTCTTCTGAGTGTGACAAACATTGTTTCTCCAGCGACTGGCCCAGCTGTGGTGGCCCACACAGGAACACTCCAACTTTAGTTCTGCGGAAGCGTAAATTCAAGATGCTTCTTCAAAAGACGAGTTTAGGGAATCTGGATCATTGAACTTTCCTCAAGCCATTGACGTGATCTCACCCAGGATGCTTGGAAGCAATGCTGGTGAACTCCGAGTCCCAATTTGGCTTTCCATAAAGAGTTTTCTGCTTCAGCCCTGTGATTGGGTCGTTCTCCGCCTCATGGTGGACCCAGAAATGGGCCGCCTATAAAAATCAGGGGAAAAATAAAGAATACTTCTGCCTCGAGAAAAACTTTGCCGCATGTCAGGCACCTCTGCCTCCTTCCAGCGAGTGAGGTAGATGTTGTAGCTCAGGAAGTCGGTCACACTCTTCGCCGCCATCTGGCTCTCCAGCGACTGCAGCAAATCCGCAAACCACTCGAAAGCTTGCGTCTCAGGACAAAGCCAGTAGAAGTAGATCTGGATAGGAACAGGACGGAGACGATTCTGGTTGTCGTGTTGTCAATTCTCATGGAGCTCGTGAAGAATTTTGTAAACCTTGGCAACGTCTTACCTTTTTGGTGAAGACGTCTTGGTTCTGGAGGCGTTTGTACCACACAGACTTGAGGATGGATGCAAAAGGCGTGACGCCAATTCCCGCCCCCACCAGCACGACCACCTCGTACCGAAACACGTCCTCGCTAGCCGTGCCGAACGGCCCGTCGATGGCCACCCTGTAAGAACCCAAGTACTCCTTTTAAAGCGGAACCAAGTCGCTGAAATATAAACATGCTGAAATCTTTGTTTTTTTAATTTTTGGGTGGAAGGTTTTTTTAAAAAAAAAAAAAAAGAATCATTTTCTTATGCATGCCTAAACGGTTGATATTTTCTAGTCGGAGCAGAAAATGTTTTATTTTCAGCACAAAATCAATTTGATGCTGCTCAGATCAGATTGTTCCCTTTGATGGTTACGCACATCCCTTGCGTCTGCGTCTTCTCTTTAAATGGGAAGAATTACAGCGGCACAATGGGACACCTAGAGAGAAGATGAGCCCTAGATGCCTTCTCCAACAACGGCGGGTAGCTGCAATCAAACATAATCGGGGACAATTTCCACAAACCAGACGGTGTGTTGTGTGCTCATACTTGGGTAGTTTCCAAGCCTCCTGAGGCTCCGTTTTGTCTCCCCCGCAGGCTTCATACAAAGCCTGCGTCCAGTCCCCGACAATACGAATGTGGGCGCTGAAGTAGTCCTCCTCTGGGGCTGAAGTCAGGGTGAAGGGGTGCCACTCGAGTCTGGAGACGGACGGGCACTGAATGAAGACGTACTGGCCCACCTCCATGTGGAATCCTTTCCTCTTCATCTGAAGCTCCAGAGTTTTGGAGGGATGCATCACCACCTGAGTGAACCGTTGTTGTCAGATTGGACTTTGGTGACACCACGACTTGACGTTTTTACTTGATATATCCACTTACCTTGGTGATGACCACTTTTTGGTGCGATCGATAAATTCGAACAAGCCTCTCGCATACGTATAAAATCATGGGTCCCACGATCCACTTCCAAGTCTGGAAAAATGCCAGATAAAATCAGGCACTAACTAGGGCTGCACAATACTGGAAAAAACTGACATTGCGATTTTTGGGGGAGGCTGCGATGTACATTGCGATATTGAAACTAGAAAAATTTACACCAGATGACTCAAATAGCTCTGTTGGGGAAGACTTTGAGATGTTTATTATACAGCTCTGGGATGGCCACTTAATAGAAATACGTGCGCCACGGCATTTTATACCTTTAGTCGAGCGTGCGGATAATTTTTTTAAACCTCTCTTTCGCGACGGTGTTGAGTTGCTTTTGCTTTCGCCCCGTGAAAAGTTATAACATTTGTGTTTTGTCGATGCTGTTTGGACTTCTTATCAGAAGGTGTTATAAAAACGGCATCTGTCATTGTTTTTTGAGTAGATGGTTTTACATCGGGTCCCACTAATGAGTCTGAACTGGTTGTACGGGGGCTCGTAATAGCGATTCAAATGGTTGGACAGGTAGAGCGTAGTGGTGCGTGCTGCTTTTATGAAACAAACAAAGTTTCAGTGTTCTAAAAAAAGAAACAAACATCGCACGTCCTTCGATGTGACTATTGCGCATGCACACATCGCAATCGCAATATTCAAACCGCATATCGTGCAGGCCTTGTTCTAACTCAAGTCAGCGGGCTTGGTCGTGTACCATTGGTGGGTTACCGGCAAACTCCGGAACCGCGCAATTCGTTTCATTTTTTCCCCAGTCCTCAAACTTGTCGGCACAGATCACTGGGTCGTTGGATTTCAGGCTGGCTGATGTCTGTCCTCGCACGATCCTCCTAACGATTCAAAAAACGACAAACATTAGAATTGAAGAAAAGTGAACGTTTGATTTGCGTGTGTTCCTACCCAAAGCCGTGGAATACCAATCCGATGAAGAAGAGAACAAAAAGGTGGTGGGTGTACCAGAACACCTCGAAGTACGACCGGCGGATGACCTCCATGGAAGAAGTGATGATGAGGATGAGGGCCAGCGTGATGACCACGCCCGTCACACCGGCGAGGGTGGTGAACATGACGATGGTTGGATTCTTGTTTAAGAAAAAAAAAAAATTCAAATTCCCATTCTTTTTGTCGCCGCCTTTTTATGAAAAGCATTTTACCTACCGTTTCATTGGACCTAATGGGGTTGAGGAAGGACGCGTTGTCGCCATTGCCGATTTCAGACAGCACGAAGGGCAGCAGGCTGCTGTTGCGGTTCAGCTGAGCGTCCATGAAATACTCAAAGTTGAACAAGTGTGCAACGATGTGCACGGCTAAAAAAAAACGAGGACGGGACACGGTCACAGAGGTGACGCGGCGCATCGTGTTAACAGCTGGTCACGACGATACCTGTGTGAAAGGCGATCATGTACGCCACCATCTTGTGGAACGTGATGTTTCGGTCCAGCTGCCGAGCGGCCGTGCGGCTGCAGAACTAAACTCGTTTTTGGTTAGTGAGGAATCCAAAGAAGATGAACAGAGTTCGAATTAGGGCTGAACGATTTTAGGAAAAGAATTGTATTGCGATTTTTCAGTCAGAAATACGTTTTCGATTTAATTTGCGATTTTCTTTTCACAATGTGCGGTGACATTTACAAACATGACAGAAAATGCTTGGACACCATTCAAATTATTATACGCGATTACACTAAAGAGGTTTTGCGGTTTCTCAAGTTTTTAAAACTACTTTTAAGCATAATTTTTGTATTTAAGTGTAATTGTGTAGATGAAAATAAGTTTTTAAAACCCCAAAATGTTTTGTATTCCCTTATGTCAATAAAATCATTGTTCCGTAGCAAAGCTAAATTGATTAAAATATATAATTAGAGAACTATTATTGTGTAGATCTCAAAACTCAGTTCTCTCTGCTTCAAAATAATGCAAATATTGATGAGATTGTAAATATTTAATATACGTTTGACATCGAACCTCTTGGTTATGATTACGTCGGTCGTTTCCGTCTTCTGGTCTGAGAGCGTCTGCTAAATTGCGAATGTAGCCGTTGTCTTATTTTATGTCTCGATACATATTGATTGAAATACATTTCAATTTCATAGCTGCTGGCTCTCCTCAAAGATTTTTGTTAAGTCGACTGTACACTTAAGCACTTATTTGGGGTTTTTCCCGACACTGCTAATCATTTTAGCGATTAGCACGCTTAGCGACTTCTCGTTCGCCTCCTCGGTTAAAACTCTATTAATAATAATAATAATAATATTCCCTTTATTAGTCCCACAATGGGGAAATTCGAGATTCGAACCCAGACCTCCTGGGGAGACTGGGTCCTGAACGCGGCGCCTTAGACCACTCTGCCATTAGTGGGTGGGGCCGTTTATTTGTCAACACGGAATCACGCAATTTCAGACCCGAAACAATAAATCGTTCAGCCCTAGTTGGAATGTTTGCTACCTGGATGGAGCCCCGCATGAAGGAGAGTAGGTTCCTGCAGACGGGTAGCAGGATGAGCATGCAGTTGAAGTTGAGGCAAGCGGCTGGAGCTCGAGCCCATGACAAAGCGTGCTGGAAAATGAAGTGATGCCTTTCATTTGGGAATCTCAACAACTCTTTGGTATCGTTTGAAACGGAATTGAAGCACTATACTACTAAATGTGGAATAAAAGTATGTTGATGATAAATTTGAGCTGTAATGTGACACTAAAATGAAGACGTGTGAAGATAGCTGCAGCACCGGACTCACCCCGAGCAGCACACGCGTGTAGAACCATTTGTCGACCAGAAAGGCCATGTAGAAGTGGACGAAGAGGAAGGCGTTAATCGCAAGCCAAACCAGCTGAAGCAGACCGGAACGAGCACACTGAGTACATCTGACAACACTGCTTTCATTCCAACAGTTTTAATTAATTAGCCCGCGTTCAAGCCTTTGTCTGACTACCTACAATTGTTAGTCTAAGAGGGAAAATGTTTTGACTGAGAATAAACAACAAGCTCGATGTTACATGCGACATGCATATTTCTTAGAATGGGTATAAAAAGCCTGATATAGAACGTTAACTGCAGCATTTTCCAAACTATAAGGCGCGCCCACATATAAGATGCCGCAACTCTTAAATAAAAATTAAAAAAATATTTAAAAAAATAAATAAATAATAATAACAATAATAATAATAACCCCAAAAAAAAAAAAGACGCGATATACAAGGCGCACCAGACAAAAGCCGCAGTTTTCTATGTTGAAAAAATTAGTTGTTTACTGCTGGTACAGAACGATTTTGTACTGTGAATGCACATAAAGGTACATAAACAGATTCTTAAAACAGTGCCTTTTAACACGGCAACAACTTTGCTCATTAAAACAGACCCAAGAGAGAAAAAAAATAAAGATTTATTTAGCTTATTTCCTGAAGTATAGAGCGCCCCTACTGGTGAAAAAAAAATCCACAGAAAAGCCGCACCGTTGTATTAACCGCAAGGTTCAAAATTTAGGAAAACAGTCAAAAGTCCGGAAAATATGGTAAATAAACACCAAATGGGATGCAGTTGTGTTTAGAATTAACTCAATTCTAACTCATTTAATGAACTCAACTCATAGCAACTTTGGCCTTGCATAGTAAAATAAATCAAAGTCACCGCATGAACATTTTAACAAGCAAATCGTTCTCACAATGACAAAGATGGAGAGTCCCTCGTTGGCCGCCAAGTTCCCCATGTTGAGTCTCGGATTGCGAGAGGGGCGCTGGTGCAAAGCAGAAGAGGGAATGCGCACACTCTCAATGCTTCAAACTTTTTGTTTGGTGCAAATAGGGAAGTGGATCTGAAGACTGCACTCCTGAAATATTCTCGTCGGTTAAATGATGTCATGCGCGCCGAGGGATTTCTTCACCGGCGACTCGTTTATAGTAAGGCGATGAAACCGCGAACGATCATCTACTGATGAACATCAATTTCTTTTTCCGTTGACTGTCACTTCACCTGCCGTTAGATTGACAGATGTGTAAGGTCACCAATTAGGCGCCACACCTTCACTTTCGGCTGCCCACTGGGGCGCTCGTCTTTTCGGTGACCGTTGAGGAGGAAGGTGACATCGGATGTTAAAGATGTGGAGGAAGTGGCACGTTTCGAAATTTACAGCAAATACTGTTGCTTTAAGTTTCCTGTTTCAAACACACAACGAGCAATGACGCTCAATGATATTTTCCTTTGCGTCTCTGTTCAACTATCTTTGACTGGAACCAATTTCTGACCGGCAAAACGATTAAATGCCCTTTCGCTAAATCAGGGGTGGGCAAACGTTTTGATAGGCAAGCCAAAATGGGTACTAAAATTTGACAGAGGGGCCAAACCAGGAGTAGAAGGATGGAGTGTTTTGGTAACCTCACCTCATCGGAGAAAAAAAAATACATTTAATTTCAAATGAAAGTGAACAAAAGCATTACAACAATATATATGTCTTTGAAAAAACACAGTATTTAGAAAATAAAACATTAACAAGGTATATTCATTTAATTATTTTCAAGTTTGGCGGGCCGGTTTAAAACGTTTAACGGGCCGCCTGTGGCCCCTGGGCCGTAGTTTGCCCACGCCTGTGCTAGATGGTAGAAGAGACATCAGTAACCTGTGTATCCACCAGTTGCCATTCATGCAACGGAATACCAAAAGAAAACCAGACTTCGCATTGAAGAAGTGCAATGGGGATAAAATTAAGACAAGATTATTAATATTTCAGTTTTAATCATTTTTTTGGGTGACATTTTTGTTTGGCAAAATATCGAATCTCCAAGCCATCAGCAGCCCGCTCACACACCCAACTCAACTTGTAGCATGAAGCAACCACACTGGTGTGAGAGTGCCCTCTAGCAGAATCACTACTATATTGTATGTGCGTGCGTGTGCACGTGCGTGTGCATGTGGGGGTGTGTGTATCTATCTATCTATCTATCTATATATCTATATCTATATATATATATATATATATATATATATCCATCCATCCATTCATTCATTCATTCATTCATTATCTGAACCGCTTCTCATGAGGGTGCTGTAGCCTATCCCAGCTGTCTTCAGGCAGTAGGCGGGGGACACCCTGAACTGGTTGCCAGTCAATCGCACTCAAAGACAAAGAACCATTTGCGCTCACAATTGCACGGAGGGAAAATTTAGAGCATGGGTGGGCAAACTCTAAAATTTGACAGAGAAGAGCCGAATGAAGTGTTTTGGTAACCTCACCTCATCGGAGAAAAAAAATATATTTCATTTTAAATGAAAATGAACAAAAGCATTACAACAAAATATCTGTGTTTGACACACCAGAGTATTTAGAATATAAAACATTAACAAGGTTTATGAATTTATTTATTTTGTTCAAGTTTAGCGGGCCGGATTAAAACATTTAACGGGCCGCATGTAGCCCCCGGGCCATAGTTTGCCCACACCTGATTTATAGAGTCCAAACAAACTGCCATGCATGTTTTTGGAATGTGGGAGGAAACCGGAGTACCCGCAGAAAACCCACGCAGGCATGGGGAGAACACGCAAACTCCACACAGGAAGGCCGCAGCAGGAATCGAACCCACAACCTCTGCACTGTGAGGCCATCGTGCTAATCAGTCGGTCACCATGCTGGAATAAGCAAAACAAATTTAGACATCAGGCTTCCTACGATTTTCCCTCATAATCTGAGCGAAGGGGATTATATTAAATCTGTTGCATGGTTACTGTGACATGAGCGCAGAGCATTTCACAACTCTTTTAATCTCCTTTGTTGTAGTTAAGGCTTAATACGTGAGTCACTCCGCGTCTCTCAAAACCGTGAGGCCGCGTTAAGTGACAATTTGTCCTCTCGTGGCAATATTGGAGCAACATCAACTCTTATTTGATGTGCAGATCAAACCGGTGAATTTCTTTTAGCTCGGTGGAAAAGTCAAAGAAGCACATGCGCTGGTGACATTTTGAAATGCACCACAAGGAAAAAAGACGTCTCTCTTCTAAATTGGACACACCACAGAGAAGACACGCACTCGCCAGCACTTAACTTGCCAGATAACAGGCTGTTAGCCTAGCATGTTTTAGGGGAACGTGGGTAGAAGTACCCGGAGAAAACCCACACAAGCATAGGGAGAGTAACGGTGAGGTAAATTAATCAACAGAAATGTATTATTTGCATTTTTGTTGTTTGATGAAATTACTTTTCCATCCCTGCGTTACAGTTTGTGGCTTTTAATAATTCCAGAAATATTTTAATTTCTTCGCCCCCCCCCCACATATCTTACTTTATCGTCTGCCGCTATTTTTCGATAATTATTTATTAATTATTTTTCCATTTTCCTTTTATCAATATGCAGAAAAACTCCACTCCAAGCGTACTTTTTTTTTTTTTGCGACTTTGAAGGGCTTTTTTTCTCCCCGAATTTCTTGTGTTTCCGTTCAGGTTTATTTATGGAGTTCTTGAAAGATCAAACAAAAGGAGGTGGATGGAAACCCACAATGTGTTTCAAGACATTTCATAAGTTCTAGCAAACTGAAAATAGTCATTTGCTGAATTACGAGGTTGTATTTGCTGAAATGAAAAGCTTTAGTAAGTTAGTTTAGTAGTATTAAGTTCATATTATATTCCCTCATTGACCTTTTGCTTAAGGACGCCTCAAAGGTTGGATGGGGGAAGCATCATGAATTTCTCTTCTTTTGTGCTCATAGCAGCCAATGATGATGACTACTTATAAAAGTCAGAAAAAAAACTTGATTTGCATAATAATTTGGAATGTTGTAAAATTGTCAAATTAACTTGCATAGTGGTTCCGGAATTTCTAATGATCGTCGCGCTCGGCTCATCTGCAAGCCACTTTGAAGGAGAATGTGTTTTTTATTTTTTTAATTAATAATGGATTCATTTATTTACCAGTAATTGCAATTCATTCATTTTATTTAATTAAAAAGGAATAATTGACCCTTACTAGTAAAGGAGAAACTTCACACTTTGTACATTGTTGCTTTATTATAGTATATATTGTATTGTTTTGTTGTGATCATTCTGTGCTTGGGTTCTTCCACCCACCAGTCCAAAAACATTTACAGCAACGGTGCCCAAGTCCCCCAACACACCTGATTCAAATGATCATCAGCTCATCAGCAAGCTTTGCAGAAGCCTGATAACGATCCTGGTCGATTGAATCAGGTGTGTTTGAGGAGGGAGACATCTAAATGTTGGATAGGGGCCCTCATGGATCGGGCTTGGGCGCACCTGATTTACAGTATGGGAGGGTCCCTGAAAAACCAGTCAGGATAAAATGGATAATTTTCAAGTGCTATATCATCGTTTAGTCTACCTGGCAGCTGACCATGGAACTGGTCAGTCGTTCGGATTGGATATGACAAACTTGTTCAAATGCCGGATTTGTCTGCCATGAAAAAGACAGTGGAAGTAAAAACAAATGAAATGTGGTTGCACAAGTGTGCACACCCTCTGTAACTGCAAATGTGGCCGTGTTGAGAATTCAAACATGATGTTAGTGACATTCAAACTTTGCCTCTGATGAACAATAGTGATTAATTAAAAATAAATAAATAAATAAATAAATTATTCCCACTCTCATTCAACCCTCTGAACAATTTGCTGTGGGAAACATGTAAACTCCACGACGATTCCACGGTTCCGTTTCGGAGCCAAAGCCGGGGCATTGAACATGCCCACAAGTGCACGCGCACAACAGGCGAAGCTAATCAGACGCGCGCGCCCGCGCGTTTCGCTCCTCCGGGAGTTGAGTTCAGCCAAACAGCCGCCGCGCTGCTGCATCAACACGGGAACGGACTTGAGGAATTTGTACCGGCACAGAGGCAGCAGCCGCTTCACTAATAGTTCTACAGGCGAGGTGGGTCCACTCGATTGGCTTCATTCACATTCATTACCGGTTTTCACCATAAACGTCACCCAAAAGGGTTATTTTGTTTTACAAGACTAGCCATAGCCTCATTAAGAACAATTGGTTCGGTATAACTGTTAGAAAGTGATGTAACTTGGAGATTTTTGTTGTTGTTGTTTTGTTGCTTTTTGCCATGAGTGATAATTCGAAGCCATCCTTGTCAATTACCTAATCAGTGCATTTTCCCCCACATGGGTCATAAACTCCCAAGTGGATTCTTAAAGAATTTTTCTTTGGGTCTTCTCACCAGTTCCCGTTGGTGTTTTCTCTGAGGTTTTCCGTCTGAGTTGTCTAAGAATGACTTTTTTTTTTTTTTTATTCTCCTGTCGCGCCCCAGTCTTGTTAGAACAAGCTAGAAGCCTCCTCAGAAAGCTTTCTGATGAGGATGCCTTCTTAATGTCTTGTGTGTGATTCCCATGTGTCCAATCACAAAGGTGAAATGTGCGTTTTCTGAATTTTACCGAGCAATGAGCTTCTCGAAGGTGGGCCAACACAAAAAAGATGGCAAGAAATACCACATCATTTACTGTTCTGAACATTGTTTTTGCAGCATTGGCTCTATGAAGCTTCAATCTATAACACCCACAAAGTGAGACATCGTGATTCTAAGGATCATTTCGACTCATATTTGGGACACTTGGTTCGTGAAAGTTGCTCATTACAGACAAAAGTGTCATTGTCATGTCAACGCATCCATTAAAATATTTTGCTACGGCAGTTGAGCCTGACAGTAACAATGACAAGCCTTTGCCATGTGATCAGCAAGGCCGTCGTATTTTTAGAGATAAGATGTTTTGGTTCGGAAAAGCAAAACCTGCTGAAAAAAGTTATTGTTGATTTTATTTATTTATTTATTAAGTAAACTATCTACTTAATATATTTGGCTCCGGACGGTTTTATTTTGTGCAACCACTTGATGAAATAAAATTAAGTAAATTAAACCCATTGTTTTTCAGTGTACAGTAATTTAGTCGTTTAATATGATTTATTTGTACACTTGAAGAAATAGTTTCTTTTCGTCCTTACATAGGCCGACAACTCCTGATTCCTCATAAAACCACTTTCCGGTTCACTGAAAAAGAAATCTGGGTTGAATTTACTCTGATTTAATTTCATCAAGTGGTTGCACAAAATGAAATCCTCTGGAGACAGATAGTTTATATCAAGTCTACTCAAAAAAAAAAAAAAAACATCTGGATCCGATGTTTTTATTTAGTGTCACCAGTCGACAAAATAAAATTGTGTAAATTCACTCCAACTTTTTTTCAGTGTAGTGAGAAAGATAGCCCCCCTCCCTCTCCAGCGGGGGTGCAGTCCTTTGACAAGAAAATAATCCGCAAGATTTGGATTTCATATCAAACCACACACACACACACACACACACACACACACGCGCACACACAGAGTCGCTTGTGCTGTTTATTTGTATGTACATGATCCTGATTCAATCTTGTGACTAAAGTTCCATTAGCGAGCCTCAGGCTTGTTAATCAACAAGACCTTTGTCTACAACGTTAGCATCCTTTGACATGAGTCCATTTGCTATAGATTAAAAAGCGTCCGCGGGTATTTCGCTGGGATTTCCTGTCCGCGACTCGATGCCGGCGTTATTTGCCAACCGCCTCGTTTGGACAACTCGCATCTTCTCCCAAGCCGTCGCTTGGCCATCATCTGATGTTATTTGGGATTTGCAACTTCCTGTCATAGGCATGAAGTTCTACCATTTGGGGCTGCCGCTGGGCTTTTCCAATCGACGCCGCTGCTAATTGAGCTTAATCACTTTCCCAGCGTTGCCTGAGTGTGACACAGCGTGCGACATGACTCGTTGGAAATGGCGAGAGATCACCAACACTTAAGGCGTTTCTAAATGTACTGCTGGAACATTAGCGTTCCAGCCAGTTGAACATGGAAATTCTCATTTTGATTATTATGAACACAAAGGCTCTTTGACGCACGGATGGATGTGTAACTTTAAGAGGCGCACTGATTGACTAATTGTTATATAAGGAGGATGTTGAACAAACGTCTGGATGGGTATACTTTGACCCCTGCGGGTCAGTTTATGGCCTATGATGCCGTACAGTGCCGCAAGCACTCGTGCAGGAGTTGTCAATTAGTAACAAGCATATGTCAAAGTGCACGATGAACTTCCAGACACCTGAAATACAGTAGGGCTGGCAAACCCGTTTTGTAGTCCTGCTTTAAAATCTGAAGTCACAAAAAAAATAGTTCCAGTGAAGTATAAACAACGGCAGCTTGTTCTAGTGCCCAGGCACCGCTTCGTTCAAGTTGTATCATACATTTTATTGTTATAGCACACAGAGGTCGCGGGTTCGATTCCGGCTCCGGCCTTCCTGTGTGGCGTTCGCATGTTCTCTCAATGCCTGCGTGGGTTTTCTCCGGGTATTCCGGTTTCCGCCCACATTCCAAAAACATGCATGGCAGGTTGACTGGACACTCTAAATTGTCCTTAGGTGTGAGTGTGAGCGCGGACGGTTGTCTTTGTGTGCCCTGCGATTGGCTGGCAACTAGTTCAAGGTGTTCCCCGCCTGCAGCCCAAAGATGGCTGGGATAGGCTCCATGAAGCGGCCATTGTTCAAAAAGCATTCAAAAACGTCAGAAAATAAACATCTGTCCTAAAACACATTCACAAACGCCTTTTTAAAAATCTAAAGCCATGAGCGATGCAATGAAAAAATAAGAGCCGACTAACCCGGTCGATTGAGTGGTTATTAATTTGAAACAGAGAGTTGACACACGACCGAGGGTCCTTCTGCAACAAAGCATCACTCGGATTGTTATTAAACAAACAAGTCAAATTAAACCAGCAAACTTCACAATTTTTACTTGTTATTGTCTAAAAAAAAAAAAAATCCAGACATTAAATAGAGGCTACAATTGCGCCACACAGCTTCCGCAGAACGAAGAAGGTGAAGTACTTTTTGCACACTTCCGCAACACTTCACGCGTAATTGTGTTCAAGCTATTCCCACCGCTTTAAATAGGCTAAAATTGAGCAAAAAAATGACACACAAATTGCGATTAGTATCGTTTTGTAAAAACAAAAATAATTTGAACATATTTGGACAAAGGAGGTTTCCGCCGGACAGCGACGATGTGTTCCTTTCGTGCAGGTTGGATGCCAGTTTGACACCCGTGTTGTTGCGCCTGTCGACAAACGTGTGCATGTGCGGGTCCTTTGGCTTCAGTGACTCGTGGCTAGCGTAGCATGAGGTGCGTCAAGGCTCGGATGTACAGAATAGATGATCATAAATCCTGCCAGAATAGGAACGAGGGCGCGAGGATGATTCGTCACCAGCACCAGAAGCTCTCGACGGTCCAGTTGACTGACCCAGTTGTCCACGTCACAATGACGTTTACAGCATGACGTGTTTTTCGTGTTGATAGACAGCAACGGATGAGCGGGCTGAGTGAAATCAGTCTGTCACCTTAATTGATCTCAATTGTCTCTCGATGGAGAGCCCAAGCAGCGAGTTAGGCCAGGCCCCAGCAGGAACTTTTCGGCCTGAATTCTCAAAGTGAACGCATGAGCGGGGAATTATTCCACAGCACAGAAATATGTCTGGGATTATTTAGAAATACAAAAAATGGAAATACCAGGACGCCACAGCAGGCGTGCCTTTTATCTCGTGTTTGAACGTGTATGTTGTGCATAGATGGATTTGATGTGTGAAACCGTTCATTGTCTGTGACTACAAATTGCAAAGCATTACATCCACTTGCGATTTTTTTCTTGTCCTGACAAATCTCAATGACAATAAAGCAAGTGGATGACAGGCTTTCAACGTTGATCACATCCGTGTCACGCCAACCAACCCCCTATAGCAGACATCGGTAAAGGATGCTGCATGCTTTATTAGATGAGCCTTCAGAGACGTCTGACTCATGGCTGCGCACGCTTAAAAGTGAATGACATCGTTTGACACCTTGCGAGCGCACAGGCGGCTTTGATTGGAAAAACATTGACTTGGAAAATGGACCTGAAATGACACACAATGTGATGCCGTTGCGGTTTAGAAGATGCATGCTGGCCAATTGGGTCACTTTCAATGATCCAGTTGACAAGATGGTGTTTGAGATCCATCAAGTGGAAGCGACTTTAAGTGAGGAGATATCCAAGTTCACAAATGCTCGCTTTGTTGTGCTAACTAATATTGTGTCCATAAATACCAATAATTTATATTTCAAACTTGTTCCAACTTAGATTAGTCACATCCAAGTTGTATTTTTTTACTGTTTAATTAATCCTTTAAAGTGTTTCCAACCTAAACTATCTTTTGGGGGCCCGAAAATCAAAGTTTTATGTATTTATTTATTTTTTTACAGTTTTAGGGCATAGTTGCTGTTTGAGTAAATCAGAGGATAAACAGGTTACACAAGACCATCTTCCTGAGATATGAGGGAAAAAATGCCAGCTATTGTCAGCATGCACGGATAATAGGGCGTGATTTTGAAAAAAAAACACTTCTGTTTGTTGATTCCGACGTTTCTTTACTTGGGTTTGTTACAGCGATTTAATATTAGCTGCACGAAAACGAAGGAGGGAGGGAGGAAGGGGTCAGCAGGGGAGATGTTCATCCTTGTGATAAGTCTCATGACTGGGGGACGCTCCCTTTGCCGTTTGCCAACTTTTCCCACAGAGTTCCCAGCAACCCGTGTTGTTTGTGTTGACAGATTGAGCCACGATTGCGGGGATGCTGGGGCTGCTGCTCTGCCTGCTTCTCGCCTCAGTGGGGTGCAACACAATGCAGCGACCGGACAGCCAGTCTGGGGACAGACGAGCAACAGGTGAGTCCCAGCACGCCGTTGAGATAGCGGGCTACTTCCTTGCTCATGGGGGGGGGGGGGGGAGCGGATAGGCGGGAGGTGGCTGCTTTCAATCTCTCATCCCTTGATTCGACCACATCGCGTGCAAGCCAAAGTCACTGTTGAGTGAACGCTTTACACACCACAAATATGTTGGGTATAAAATTGGCAAATTTGGTTTAACAACAATTAACGGCATCACTAAAATTGAAAGAGCATTTTGGCTCAAGAAATCAAGTAAAAACAAATGTTTTTTTTTTTTTTATGAAAACTGAAACTACATCTTACGTTTACACAAACTATTATAATTAACGTAAAAATCTTCTGGTTTTCGTCTTTTTCACCTTATACGTGAGTTTTCGGAATTCATTTTAAATGTATTTGTTTTGGTATTGAAGTAGGAAGGTCAGAATTCGGAATTGTAGTTTACCCTAGTCCACTGAGTGACCTTGTTTATTTTTCATTTTTCACTTGACAAATATCGTATATATTAATTTTTTTAAATAGTAAAACTAATACTAAAACTAATAAAACTGAAACAACCTAATAAAAACGAAGAAACCTGCTCTAAAAACTAACTGAATTAAAAAAAATAAAAGTAAAACAACTTCTGTCACCCTGGTTTGGATGATTTATTAAAAAAAAAAAAAAAATGCCAAGTGTATAAAAATGAGGCTTCAAAATTGAAAGAAGTCTCACCTTTTTGTCTCTGCTGAATGCCCGAAATCAATCACACCAAGCTGCATAATGCTGGCTTCTGTGCCAACGAACATTTTTCTGCTTATGTTTGAGCCGCAAAGATTTCGGTAAATAGAGGGGGGGGACAAATGCTGAAAAACACACAAACATCAGATCTCAGTAACACATAGTTCTCAGTTTTGGCCCATTTTCAGCAATTATCTTCAAAAATGCTTAATGTCGCTATTAGACACAAATATCAGCTCACTTGATGTTTTAGAGAAGTTGAAATAGTTTTTTTTCTTGTATTTTCTAAAGGTGCAACAATTCATCCATTAATGGATAACTTTTTGACGATCAAATTAGTCACCGAATTTTAACTTTTCGCAGACTTTGTCCAAATTCTCGCGATTTCAACCTCTCAACAGTAGATATTTTCTGATTTCTGAAGTCCTTCGTGGAAGTAGTTGGATTATCTTCATATTGAATCCAAAATAACATTTTCAAGCTATTTTGAAAAAAAAAAAAAAAAAGAAATTACAGCATTTTTCTCCTTTTTTTCCTGAAATGTTAGAGACCAAAACAATAATTGAATCAGAATCAATTTGTTTGGGCAAATTCTGCACTGTTTTAATTCAGGAATAGAATTTTCTCTTAAACCAATTCATCGGTTAATCCAAAAATAAATCATTCAATTGTTGAGCATATATTATAGGTGCAGTATTTTTTGCGGAATCTTTATGAGTTTGATTTTACTAAAAAGACTAAATTGAAGCAAGAACTCACAAGCTCACAATCGGATGTTTTTGCGAGACGAAACAGAGGCCAGGTGATCAAACGATGTCTTATTAATTCAAATCGGCCGCCGTGTTCCCGCCGCCTGCGGATGGCAATCAATTTTGCTCGGTGGGCCGACTGTCGGCGCTTGTGTGTTTGACGACGGGTGACAACGTCGGGGTTACTCCACACGTGCCCTGTCGAAACTAACTTTGAAATGCTTAACCCTCTTCAAGTATCTCCAACTTGCATGACTGAATGAATAAGCATGTTAACATGTCCAAAATACGCTTTCCTGCGTTCATCTAACCGAAGGACTCCCCTCATGCAGGTGAGGTTGCCGTGACAACCAGGCCTCACATCTACAAATGCCGCTCCCCCAACATGGAGGTGTTCACCTGCTGGTGGCATCCGCTCAGCAACCTGACGGAAGGCGAGGACGTGACCTACGTGCTTACGTATTCCAAAGAGTACGAACACGTTTATTATCTTTGTAAATGGAAAAATGACACAAACACTTAATGACTCATGCTTAAAGTGGAGGTGCTGTAATGAAATGACATGATGGAAGTGATTGCTGTGAGGATTTATTCTTTGTTCCATTCAGCAAAGAGCCCAAACGGGAGTGTCCAGACTACACGAGCGCCGGTCCCAACAGCTGCCATTTTGACAGCAGCCACACTTTTTTCATATGGAACATCTACTGCATGAACGTCACGGCGGTCACGCCTCGCCAAAACGTCACTTCACCACAACACTGCTTTGATGTGGCCGACAGTGGTGAGGACAAATGTTATTCGCCATTTGTGATAGCTTTAGTCTAGTTTTAGTTAAAAACAAGGTTTCCACCCAATAGCAAAGACTTTCTGATCGACTACTAAGGATTATGCATTACAAATAAATAAAAGTGGTAACGGCGGACTCGATGCTCATTGCTCCAAAATAAGCCGAGCACCAAATCATTTTATTTGGCATAATTTCACTTAAAGCAACATAAATAAACAAATTAAAAACATGTTAACAACATAGACTTGTAGTAGACTTGTTCTAATGCAGTAGCACAAGTCCAAACTATCAAACATGTGTCTTCTTTATTTGTAACAGCTTGCTTTTATCAGAACCAAATATCCTACCGAGTGTCGCCGTGGTCCGTCAAATGAAGTTTGTGTGAGCCAAGACGAATGACGGCAGACATGTTCGTGAATTGTTGTGCCGATGTGTGCGCGCGACTGTGCGTGTGCGGCGCATGCGTCCTGCGTGTTGTCCCGGTGGTGGGCGTGCCCAAACGAGGATAGGTTGCACCAGTATCGCAATTTTTGAACGACGGATGGCGCGTACAATCGGAAGGGATGTCATAAAATTTTAACGTCAGACGGAACACACGCTAACAATTTCATCTAGTCTCGTCTTGTCAACGGAAATTATTTTACGTCACGTCATGTTTTCGCCATGGAAGAGCCACGTTTAGCTCGTCATCTTCTCCTTGTCGTCATGATAAAAAGGGGCGTTAACGAAATATTTTCGTCATCGGTGACGAAATCAACACTGATTGCAGTTGATACTATTGTATTCAATAAACATTGTAACAAAATAATTAAATAGACTAAACAATTAATGATTTTGTGCGTATCACGATTAAATGATTGCGTCTTCTGGTGTGCAACTTGGCCACTCGGGAAGTATGATACAGACACAATCAAATAAGACTTTCACAACTACTGTAAGTGAGGAGAAGAAAGTGGACCCTGCATACTGATGGTTCGGCACCTACGGATTGACCTATTCACAGATTTTTTTTCCTATATTTTTTTCGATTTATTTCTCAAAATTAGAAGGTTCATTGGTGGTTTATTCTCAATTATACAAGATATTTATATTTTTTTACGGTTAATTTATATGTTTATTTTTTTGAATGCATTTATACTCAATTGTACATTGATTTTCATATTTCTAGCGGGATAGGCTCCGAGCCACCCCGCGGCCGTCAAATGTTTTGCTTTATTGCCTCGTTTACAGTTCAGATGGAAGCGCCGGTCAACCTAACTTACCAACTGATGGCTGCCGGCGGGGACGAGATAGGTCATGACGTGCTGCTCTCTTGGGTCTACCCAAGGCCCTCTCACCTCAAGTACGGCTGGATCACGCTGGTTTACGAGTTGCAGTACAGACAAGTTAGCGAGCCTGACAAGTGGAAGGTATACAAAAAATCTCATGGAGACCGTAAAGTGCTCTTCGGTATTCTAGCTGAGATTTGTCCCACGGCCTGCAGGTCAAGCAATTGCTGCGAGAGCCTCAAGTCAAGCTGCTCGGCCTTCCCATCGACGACTACGTGTTTCGCGTACGGTGCCGCTGGCAGAACTACGGCCTGTGGAGCAACTGGAGCCGTCCACTGCTGATGAGCATTCCTGCTCGGGCGCCAGCAGGTACAATGTCCGCGTCGATGTGAGCGTCTATACATATGCAGCTGACGTGGGAGGAGATGGACATTCTTGCTTTTGATACCTGGGCCTTTCAATTCCCGCCATTTTAAAAAAAGAGAACATATTGCGTGCCAGCCAATTGAGAACATTCTGACGGATCTTTCACGACCTGAAAGAATAGAAGAGAAACTACGAAATGAAAAACTCTCTTCTTTCATCACACAAAAAACAGCTGAGATAGGCTTCAGCATAGCCGTGACCCTTGTGGGGAAAAGCGGCGCAGATAATGGATGGACAAACATCATCAAACATCTTTTCTATATAATACCAACAACAGTGAAAATGTCTTGTACGGTATTTACAATGAATAACCAGTGTAACAATTTTAGATTTGAGAAACTTTTTAGTCGCAGTAGTATTTGGTAGTGTGTGCACATGCATGCTGTTCTTCTTGTAACAATAGTATTGTTAATTATTGATATTGCTTAAGAAGGAAAGAAATCTTTTTTAATCCAATCCATCGGTTAATCAAAGAAAAAAAAACTCATTCAATTGTTTAATAAATATTATAGGTGTAGTATTTTTTGCGTAATCTTTAAGAATTTGATTTTACCAAACAATGTCTCACTTCTGCCTGTTTGACTCTCTGATGCTTATTAATTCGAATCGGCCGCCGTGTTCCCACCGCCTGCAGATGGCAATCAATTTTGCTCGGTGGGCCAACTGTCGGCGCTTGTGTGTTTGATGACTCGTGACAACGTCGGGGTTACTCCACACGTGCCCTGTCGAAACTAACTTTGAAATGTTTAACCCTCTTCAAGTATCTCCAACTTGCATGACTGAATGAATAAGCATGTTAACATGTTCAATATACGCCTGCTTGCGTTCATCTAACCGAAGGATTCCCCTCATGCAGGTGAGGTTGCCGTGACAACCAGGCCTCACATCTACAAATGCCGCTCCCCCAACATGGAGGTGTTCACCTGCTGGTGGCATCCGCTCAGCAACCTGACGGAAGGCGAGGACGTGACCTACGTGCTTACGTATTCCAAAGAGTACGAACACGTTTATTATCTTTGTAAATGGAAAAATGACACAAACACTTAATGAGTCCCCGCAGGGCCGCATGCTTAAAGTGGAGGTGCTGTAATGAAATGACATGATGGAAGTGATTGCTGTGATGATTTATTCTTTGTTCCATTCAGCAATGAGCCCAAACGGGAGTGTCCAGACTACACGAGCGCCGGTCCCAACAGCTGCCATTTTGACAGCAGCCACACTTTCACATGGAACATCTACTGCATGAACGTCACGGCGGTCACGCCTCGCCAAAACTTCACTTCACCACAACACTGCTTTGATGTGGCCGACAGTGGTGAGGACAATCAAGGAACATGTACAGATGGGTCTGCTGTAGCGTTGGAATCAAGAGTCTGAGTTGTAGCAACCTTGTCCATAAAAATAACTGCAAAAATCTATTGCACATTTCCGGGGACGAGTCTACAATTCAGCCGACAGGGTTTAAGTGCAGAATCGATAGTATTAAATGGAGTTCGCGGATTTTTACAATTTGTCTGAATAAGACTAGACAACTACTCCCTCTTTGACTCTTTCATCTTGCTTTAACTGTTCCAGCAGTCTTTTAGGATTTGATACGAGACCTGCTGCCTGTCTGTTTTACACCTGCGCTCAGCTTTGCGGGCATTCTTGTTTAACTGCACAAGTTCTTTCATTAAACCATGGCTCCGGTCTTAATTTTGGCCACATATTTTTTAATGGAGCCACAGAATCCAAAATATTACGCCATGAAAAGTCATTTTTAGGCCTTCAGATACAATCGTGAGGGCGTCTTTTCTGTTTCTCAAGGGGGCCTTTAACGTTGATTGACAGTTGCAATAGCCAATCAGATGACAAGTTGGTTGCAGTAAGCCTTCTCGCTGGCCTTACGCTGAAGGTGATGAACGCATTTTGTGATTGGATACTCACTCGTGAGGGGCCAGCGCTATGCGGAATCAACACACCCGGAAGTCGTAACTGGCGACCGTTGAAAATCTAAAATATATTTTTGCTTTTTTTAAACCACAATGGCCAAAGGAGGGAATTTACACTCACTCAGTACTGCGTAAGTGTCTTTTTGTGTATTTATACAGCCGTGGTGTCATAAATTATGCTATTATGAAGGGGATTTATTCAAGTCGGACTAATTATGACCCCACCGGAGGCCGATTTACATTCAGAATTGTTTTTAAAAATAGTTGCTGTTCCACCACCACGACCTGACGTTCTCGGAGCGTCCAAGTAAGAACACGCAGGCGGTAATAATTAACGCATCATACTGCAATCACCCGCGCTCGTCCAAGTCTCCGTCAGGCAGAGGAAATCCAAGTCATTGTGTAGAAATAGCTCCCTCCGGATAAACGTTTTGTTTGCCAACGACCGGGTGTTTAACAACGCTATCCTTGAGGGAGTCGCGGGTGTGCGGGGCTCCTCCAATCGGCGAGCTCTGGGAAGTTCTCGCGGAAGTTGTTGATCGACGCCGCCGCGGAGGACTCGCGGATGGCGGCACTGCCGAAGCTCCTCTGGACAGTCGATGATTGGTAGCAAGCAGGGCTCTCGAACGCGCCACCACGGAGTACATCCATGCGTTCGGGATCGAGCCGGGGACGAAGAGTGTTTTAGCTCCCTTTTTAGCTTCATCAGTCGGCCACCGCGTTTGCCGCAGCGCCGCTTGTAACAAAATAATTAAATAGACTAAACAATTATTGATTTTGTGCGTATCATGATTAAATCATTGCCTCTTCTGGTGTGCAACTTGGCCACTCGGGGAAGTATGATACAGACACAATCAAATAAGACTTTCACAACTACTGTAAGTGAGGAGCAGTAATCTACAGTGGACCTTGCATACTGGCGGTTCGGAACCTGCGGATTCAACTATTCACAGATTTTTATTTTTTTTTTTAAATATATTTTTTTCAATATTTTCTTTTCATTGGGTGCTTTATTACCAATTATTCAAGATTTTTTTTTAATGCATTCATAATCAATTGTACATTGATTTTTCATATTTCTAACGTGATAAGGATCGGTCCCAGCCTGCGGCCATTAATGTTTTGCTTTATTGCCTCGTTTACAGTTCAGACGGAAGCTCCAATCAACCTAACTTACCAACTGATGAGTGCCGGCGGGGACGAGATAGGTCATGACGTGCTGCTCTCTTGGGTGTACCCAAGGTCCTCAGACCTCAAGTACGGCTGGATCACGCTGGTTTACGAGTTGCAGTACAGACAAGTTAGCGATCCTGACAAGTGGAAGGTATACAAAAAATCTCATGGAGACCGTAAAGTGCTCTTCGGTATTCTAGCTGAGTTTTGTCCCACGGCCTGCAGGTCAAGCAATTTCTGCGAGAGCCTCAAGTCAAGCTCCTCGGCCTTCCCATCAACGACTACGTGTTTCGCGTACGGTGCCGCTGGCAGAACTACAGCCTGTGGAGCAACTGGAGCCATCCACTGCTGATGACCATTCCTGCTCGGGCGCCAGCAGGTACAATGTCCGCGTCGATGTGAGCGTCTATGCATATGCAGCTGACATAGCAAGAGATGGACATTCTTGCTTTTGGTACCGGCCGAATCGGCCGCTGTGTTCTCACCGCCTGCAGATGGCAATCAATTTTGCTCGGTGGGCCGACTGTCGGCGCTTGTGTGTTTGACGACGCGTGACAACGTCGGGGTTACTCCGCACGTGCGCTGTCGAAACTAACTTTGAAATGTTTAACCCTCTTCAAGTATCTCCAACTTGCATGACTGAATGAATAAGCATGTTAACATGTCCAAAATACGCCTGCGTGCGTTCATCTAACCGAAGGATTCCCCTCATGCAGGTGAGGTTGCCGTGACAACCAGGCCTCACATCTACAAATGCCGCTCCCCCAACATGGAGGTGTTCACCTGCTGGTGGCATCCGCTCAGCAACCTGACGGAAGGCGAGGACGTGACCTACGTGCTTACGTATTCCAAAGAGTACGAACACGTTTATTATCTTTGTAAATGGAAAAATGACACAAACACTTAATGACTCATGCTTAAAGTGGAGGTGCTGTAATGAAATGACATGATGGAAGTAATTGCTGTGAGGATTTATTCTTTGTTCCATTCAGCAATGAGCCCAAACGGGAGTGTCCAGACTACACGAGCGCCGGTCCCAACAGCTGCCATTTTGACAGCAGCCACACTTTCATATGGAACATCTACTGCATGAACGTCACGGCTGTCACGCCTCGCCAAAACTTCACTTCACTACAACACTGCTTTGATGTGGCCGACATTGGTGAGGACAAATGTGCAAGTCAGCTTGATTGCAAAAAGGCCATATGTATGTATGAAATTAACCAAAATTTAAAAAAACATGTCCCTATACAGCGGTGCCCTAAAATTAGGGCTGTGGAACGAATCAAAATTCAATTACGATTACGATTATTACACTCACGAGTCCAAAATTGTAAAGCAAGTCAACTCCAATGCACTGTTTTTTTATACCCTTACTCAAATTTGTACATTTGCAACTTTTTTACTTTAAAATCACTAGTTTTATAAACACTCCAATCTAAAAGGAACTTACATAATTATAGTGTTTTAAAGAATTTGATTTGTCTTAATATTGTTTGCATTGACATTTTTTTTATTTGTTCCCCCCGAAAATAATCGTTTGAATAATCGTAATTTCAATTATTACTAAAATAATTGTGATTAATATTTTTTTTTTACAATCAAGCAGCCATATCAAAGAAACAAGTTTAATTTGTTTCCAGACCATTGTTGCAACACAAAACACTCGTATCATCTTTCCCGTTGAATTGAATGCAAATGCCGTTAATCTGCTTCAGCCTAGTCTGCCAAAAACAAACATTTTGGAATTATTTTTTTTAATAAGGAAAATAACATTACAGCTGATACTATTGTATTCAATAAACATTGTAACAACATAATTAAATAGACCAAACAATTATTGATTTTGTGCGTACCATGATTAAATTATTGCGTCTTCTGATGTGCAACTTGGCCACTGGGGGAGCTATAATGTAGACACAATCAAAGAAGACTTTCACAACTACTGTAAGTGAGGAGCAGTAATCTACAGTGGACCCTGCATACTGGTGGTTCGGCACCTTCGGATTCACCTATTCACTAATTATTTTTTTTTCAATATTTTTTTAAATTACTGGGTTCGTTGGTGGTTCATTCCCAATTATTCAAGATTTTTTTTTTTTACGGTTATATATATTTTGTATGCTTTTATAATCAATTGTACATTGATTTTTCATATTTACAGCGCGATAGGGACTGAGCCAGCCTGCGGCCGTCAAATGTTTTGCTTTATTGCCTCGGTTACAGTTCAGACGGAAGCTCCAATCAACCTAACTTACCAACTGATGAGTGCCGGCGGGGACGAGATAGGTCATGACGTGCTGCTCTCTTGGGTGTACCCAAGGTCCTCAGACCTCAAGTACGGCTGGATCACGCTGGTTTACGAGTTGCAGTACAGACAAGTTAGCGATCCTGACAAGTGGAAGGTAAACCAGAAATATAATGGAGACAGTAAATTGCTCTCTGGGATTCTAGCTGAGATTTGTCCCATGGCCTGCAGGTCAAGCAATTGCTGCGAGAGCCTCAAGTCAAGCTGCTCGGCCTTCCCATCAACGACTACGTGTTTCGCGTACGGTGCCGCTCGCAGAACTACGGCCTGTGGAGCAACTGGAGCCGTCCACTGCTGATGAGCATTCCTGCTCGGGCGCCAGCAGGTACAATGTCCGCGTCGATTTGAGCGTGTTTGCATATGCAGCTGACGTAGGAGGAGATGGACATTCTTGCTTTTGATACCTGGGCCTTTCAATTCCCGCCATTTAAAAAAAAGAGAACATATTGCGTGCCAGCCAATTTAGAACATTCTGACGGATCTTTCACGACCTGAAAGAATAGAAGAGAAACTACGAAATGAAAAACTCTTCTTTCACACAAAAAACTTTAATTCCATTTTTTCTTTAGGAATTAACTGTAAAACATGGGTTGGTTTCATCCAAATCACCTATTCTGGACCCACAATTTTTTTTTTTTTAATATTTATTTTATACACAACAGTGACTTTGATGGCGGCACGGTGGACGACTGGTTAGCACGTCCGCCTCACAGTTCAGAGGTACTCGGTTCGATTCTGGCACTGGCCTTCCTCTGTGGAGTTTGCATGTTCTCCCATGCCTGCGTGGGTTTTCTCTGGGTACTCCAGTTTCCTCCCACATTCCAAAAACACCCATGTCAGGTTGATTGCACACTCTGAATTGTCCCTCAATGTGTTTGTGAGCGCGGATGCCCTGCGATTGACTGGCAACCAGCTCATCGTGTACTTTGCCTACAGCCAGAAGACAGCTGGCATAGGCTCTAGCATGCCAGTGACCCTTGTGAGGAAAAGTGGCGCCGATAATGGATGGACAAACATCTTTTCTATAAAATTCCTACAACAGTGAAATGTCCTTTTGATGTCAAATGAATCACCAGTGTAACAATTTTACATTTGACAAACTATTTAGTTGCAGTAGTAGTAGTAGTATTTAGTAGTGTGTGCACATGCATGCTGTTCTGCTGTTTGTTTGTGTTTTAATTTGTGTTCTAATTTCCCGCTAATTTAAATAAAATTGTATTGTATTGTGTGTGCATGTATGTATGTGTTAGTTTGTCATCGCTCTTCTGAATTGTTTATTGTTATCGCCATAATCTTTTCTCTCTTTTGTGACACTTTTTGTTGTACATTTTGCTTAACAAACACGCTCAATCACGCGCTGCTTGTAACAGTCGCATTTCCAAGCGTCCCACATGTTGCAATGGCGACCACGTGCCTCACCAGCGCTGAATTTAAAGGGAATGAGAAGAGCCAATCCGGTTGGCCGGGAATCAAGTTGGCTGTGTTCAGACCCAAACGCCCATTTCTAACTGCACCCATCTAAAAAATATCAGAAATAAAATAAAACTCCATCCATGCTCAGAGTTCAACTTCACTTTGTGCTAAATTTGCGCTGGGCACGGAAAAAAATGGCCCATGTGTACAGATCCCTACATACGTGTGTTGCTAGTCGAGCTTGGGTTGCGCTGACCAACCTTTTCAAGGACTGGAAAATGTCATCGAGGGTCAGGTGCTCTGGCCCAACAATGCTAACTAAAACCGTAAAGCAGTGATCCCGACCACCGGGCCTTTCTGCTCTCGTTCACTTTTCCCTTCATTGTCGCAGATAAACTGCTGGTGCTGATTCTGGTGACGAGCATCAGCATTGTGGCGCTGTTGGTCATCGCCGTGCGTGTCATTCCACAATGCGTGAGGTGAGAATTTCTTTTCTTCGTGTGCAATGAATAGCTCCTCGGTCGCGTTCCATAAAAGCTGGCATCCTACTGTTTTACCTTTCAGAGTGAAAGACTTCTTCTGGCCTCCTATTCCAAAACCGCGCATCATCGGCATTGACCCGCTGCTTTTGAAGGTAATATGTGTTCTGTCCTTTGTGTCCTCCATTTTCTGCTCACCATAGGTGGCGATTGCACTCCCATTCTGTATTTAAGTAAATCCAATATATTTTAAATTAAAAGTATTTTTTGTTAATGTGTGTGCAGCGTTCGAACCCCTTACAAATGTGCACAAGCGTGATTGTTGTTAATCGGCGTGTGTGCTTACTAATAGGCACAGATAGCACAGTGTCCTCAAAGTAGCAGCGCTAGCTAGCCTCATTAGCCATGGCTGCTGTGTTGATAGCGTGATGGAAAATTACTCTAACATTAAATGTTATCAGTTTGAAGATATCTTTTTTGGAATGTACTCTCAATTGAAACACAAAAAGAAGTGATAAATGTGCCTGCTGGGCAAAAATGTTGTTAATTCAGTGTTGATCATGAATCCTCCTTTTCCACTGCTTGTCTAATTAGAAATATAAGGTGGGGTCAGAGATGGCAAATTTTTTAGAATATTTTAATTTTTTTTGTTACGTCGCCCCATCTTATATTGACAGGTTTAATAAAAAAAAAATATTTTTTTTTTAATCACAAACTCCTTTAATTATAAATTTTAGAAAGTATGTAACAATGATGAGTGTGTTCTGAAGAATTCATCGTCCTGTGATTTTTTTTTTTTTTTTAAATACGTGAGCAACTTGATCATGTTCACTTCACTTTCATCAAATTCGGGTCAACTTAAAAAAATATGAAGTCATGCAAGGAACAGAAATTACAGATATCTAGAGTCGAACGAAGGGGGTAAAAGTAATCGAATTAAGTAAAATATCAATGTTACTTCCTACTGCTGCTACTCAAGATTTTTGCTTCCCACTCTTGTGTCCTCAGAAAGGAAACTTGGATGAAATCAACCGCCACCTGACTAATTTCCACGGCTACGTAGCTCCCAGCTTCATGGACACGGAGGTGTGGGAGCAGGTGAGCCCTGACAACATCTATCTCGCCACCTCCAAAGACTGCGCCATCCCCACCGAGTCATCCAGCCAGGTTATGGATGCCTTCCCCGTCCCGCACGACTTGACGCCCAGCGCAACTCTTCATCAACTCGTAAGCCAGCCTCCGACGTCATTCGCGCAAAGCCCGTACTGCATGTCTCCTCCTCAAGCCTTCTCGCCATTCCCCTGGCCTGAGGTTGTTAGCATGCCGGAGGGCAGCTACAGCGTGATGGGACAGCCAAGCGCACCCCCACCCCCGCTCTCCACCACCTGCCCCCCGCAGGATCTCTACAGCTGTGTGCAGCTCATGCACGACAGCGATGGGCTGCAATTGGTGCCGTGCCTGCCACCGGCGTATTGCGAGCTCCCGCAACACCCCAAGTCAAATTTGCATGCTGCCGCGAAGGAGGAAGACAATGAGAAGCTGGCTGACAACCAGGCCAAAAAGAAAGATGCTACTATAGCCAATGAGAGCTGAGCGGATTTGTGAGATGCGCAGAGCCGCAAACACAATTTGATTCGGTGGATTAAAGGAACACGTTGACTTCATTATATTCTTGTGCCATCAAGAACTCCACAGCAGTGGAGAAAAGAAGAAATTTGTCTTGTTTTTTTTGTGAGCAACCACTTGACTTTGTCTGATTCTGAAAAGAATCACTCACTTTAAGCGTAAATCGTGAAATCATCGGGTAGTAGAACCCTGCAAATCGGTGATGCAGGAAGCCCGGCTCCGTCATGACGTCCATTGTCACATGAATCTGGATTGGAATCAGGGGGCTTCCGGAAGTAGGAAACTAATAACTGAAGCATCACAGGAATGCCTGGCGATCGGGAATGAACCCCCCTCCCCTCCCACCACCCCCTCGCCTCCTGCAAAGCCCCCAACCCATTCAACACATTCTTTTAAAAATAATTTATATCAGTAAAGTATCGACCAGCACGCCGCCCTCCCCTCGTCGACAAACGCCCTTCATGACCCACTATGAGCCCAGATTTTGGTGCCACGCCCCCTCTTCAGCAGTGTTGGGTTTCATTGTAAACTATCAACTTATTTTGGGTGTTTTTAATGCTGAATGACCAACAGTGTTTTCTGTGTCAATGTGTTATGTAATATATTCTATTTCCAAAATGTGTTTTATGTTTTAGAGGAGCGTGGACAAGAATTCCTATCTGATATGAGAATTATTTGTACAATGGAGGGTGATATCACGATGTTTACATCTCTCATGGAACTCATTCCGAAAATTCCCTTTTGTGAGATGTCACCCCTTTCTGGACATTTAAAAAAAAAAAAAAAAGTGAGGTCGCGCAGGTGTCTCAGAAAAATTTCAAACGCAAACTACGATTTTTTTTTTCCCCTTCAACATGGGCCAGACAATAAACCAGCTCCTCCACAAAGAGATCGTGCAGCGATTGTGTCATTCGGAGAGCGAGATAAAAGTTGTGGTTGTATAAATGGTGGCTGCTCACAAATCTCTGAGCATCTGACAGTTCCTGGCTGAGAAGAACATGGCCATGCTGGAGAAACCTACCTCGTCCGTACTCACCCAACGTGGCCCGTTTTAAATACGTGGATAACATCAAGTTGGCTGTGATGCGAAGAGAATTTTTCCAGGAGTGCATGAAGATGTGGCAGAGAAGGCCGGGGAAGTGTTCCGTACTCAAGGACGGGATTACTTCCAAGAGGAAAACTTGTAGTTTGCATTTGAAGTATACCGTATCTTTTATGTTTCTCCTGCCGTCGCATTTCTCTGACAGTTCTGCCACTTTCTCCTCTGTGGTTGTCAAGTTGATGTTTCCCTTCTTCCTCAGGTTTTCAGCCACTCCGCCACATTTAAATGTTTCGATACGACGCCGCTTTAAGTGGGTTTATTGTGAAGGGCAAATAAAGATGTGCCACAGTTAACCATACGTGCGGAAGTAATTGCTAACTATTATATCGTTACTTCATGGCGCTGCGTTTCGATTATTAATAGAAGACAATGTTGTCAGATGACCGACAAAGGCCGTGTTGTTCGTTTGCGAGAAGAGGAATTCGGCTCCAAGAGGTCAGATAAGAACTGACCGAATTAGAACAGAGCTGAGCTTCTGCGTTAACGTTCTTGTGGAAATACATTTTTCTTTGCTTCCGTGTAGCTTTAAAGGCCCAGTTCCCCAAATGAAAAAAAAATCATTAGTTTAAAAAGGAAAGGGGAAAAAAAATGATTCAACGCTAGTCAGAAAGGGCGGGATGGAGGCAACCAGAAATTCAAATACTGACAAACTGTAAGGCAAGACTGAAGGAATTAACCAAAGGAAAGCAAAAGATGAGCAAAGGAAACGAGGAAGGAAGGTGAGACCAGTTATGACGACAACCTCAGAGTGGGTGTCGGGTGTCCAGGCCCCCCCCCTGAATGGTTGGACAGGCAGGCGGGTTGGGGTCTCACAGGGGGTGGAGGGACACTCTTCACTTTTGTGTGACCACCGCCGGCTTCTCAAAGCAGACCTCCTCCGATGGACACCGCGGCTGGCTCACAAGGTAAGACAAACTCTCCGTTTGTTGTTTACGCGCTGCCAAGTAGACGACGGATTCTAACGCTAATTTGTGTTTCACTTTTCACTTTGTTGTTTTGCTGTCATGATCTGTACACGGCACTGCTCTCAGGCCCGTGACACAGCTGTCGCTTAAAAATAGATCTGCAGCCCGGCCTGGAAGTACTCCGACTCTTGAACGTACATATCATCATCCGCTTGAAATATGCACGCTTACGCATCTGCAGGACAGCACACAGTGAAATATTTTGTCTCGTATGATAGAAGTTAGTCATGACCTCCATTTTTGCCTTATTAGCGTCACTTTTTAAGAGGAGTTGCCCAATCTTTTCATTCTATCGGCACGCTGGATAGGAATCACTGAATCCGTGATGTCATTTACCTTTTCATTTGCGCTTCACTTTTTGCTACAAACTAAAACTGTTTTTCATCTTTTGTTCCGTGTTCTCAAAGCGGACGCAGGTTTGACTGAACAGGAGGCGCTCAACATGGCGTCTGCCAGCGAGCACGAGGTGCCGAACGGCGACGACGAGGGGAGTCGCATCCACGGGATCCAATCTCGTTACCTGCGATGCCCGTCGCCCAGGTGACATCTGTGAACACGTTCAGCCAACGGAATGCAAGCTAGCCGGATGACTTTGGTGTGTCCGCTTTGCAGCTTCTCCATGACGTCAGAATCCAGGTTTTCTGCCGTCTCTGGCTCGGATGCCGCCAGTATCTTTATGGAGCCGATCCACTTGTCGTCCGGCATCGCCGCCAAGAAGATCATCAATGAGGGTGAGACACGGTTTGACAGACGCGTCAAGATGACAAGTCTCAGATTTTTTTTCCTCATTTGATCAGTACAGAGGTCTCCGACATGTCAGGCAAATGTCGCCACCTGATCTATTAAAAGATTTGAGTGCGTCTGATCTTCTAGGGTTGAAAGAATCTCGAAAGCTTTACAAGTGTTCTGTGTTCTCAACCGCATTGATTATTAGCAACCGGAGCCCCTACGGTGACCATATCTGCTCCCAGCGGGACGTCGGCGCGCAGCACATGCAGCAGGAAGATAATTGAAAGGCCAGCAGATAAAACATGGATTTCATATTAAGATGCCGCGAGCCCAGTAAATCTGAAGAGGAATGTGATTTGTGTTAAATGAGCCAATTAAGTTTAAGTAGATGACTGTCTGGATTCCTGCATGTATTCATGGGCTGAGGTGAAGACTTGAGTGAGATGATTTCAATGTCAAAGCCTGCATGCGGATGAGCTGGTCTAACCTAAATTTGTCTTCTGGAAACTCATCGTTGGAAAGAAAATAATGAAAATGAGCTTGTGTCACTTAAGCATCCGATTGAATTTCAAATGTAATTCAGACAAACCCGCCGAATCGAAATTGAACTCATTTTTTATTTTATTTTTTTTCGGTCATCCGCAGAATTGCCACCTCGAGGTGTCCGCGCTGAGTCCATCCCAGAGTCCATGCTTGAAACCGCAGAGCAGCTGATGGTGGAGGACCTCTACAACAGAGTACGGGATATGATTGATGACCGCAGCCCTTACAACACTCCCTGTGTGCTGGACATCCAGAGAGCAATGGTTCAAGATCGCCTGGAGGCCCCCAGCAGCCCTGTGGATGAAGTGTGGCCAAACATTTTCATCGCTGAAAAGTCAGTGTCACCCATGTCTTTGCAATCAACATGTGTGTCACCTGAAAATGATCATCGACAATGAAAGAATGCTGGGTAGTAGGATAGCAAAAATTTTTTAACTTTCAGTGGGAATTAATGTGAATTTACAAAAAGGTTGTTTGTATAATAGCCTGAATTGAAACCATGACAAAAACTTGTGTTTGGTGTTGCGCCGGCAGATATTCCTGATAAGGGTCCATGTTTTTTTTTCCAATTTCCTTGAAAAAAATCGAAAATTAAAACCCAGCGGGATCGGATAGTGATTAAGCTGAATCACGTGCATGTCTAACTAAAGCCATTCTGCCCAGTGGCTTAGTAGCCACTTCTAAAAGGACAGATTGGGACCAAACCTCCACAATGGCATTTGAGTGAGGCGTTTTCTGATGTATAAAATGCATTGCTTGAGTAATTTAGCAAAGCAAACATGCCTAGCCCGCTAGCTAGCATCGGCTCATGAGTGTCGCATCGCACTAAAATGTGGGTCCAACTGACAGCACGAAGTCATACGCATTCTTCTAACAAGTTACTTCTTTATTTACGTTTTCACCCTTTTTCCTCCACGCCTACTTCCGGCCTTCAAAATAAAAGCATAACAGCAGACCATTACACAACAAATAGTGTGCTATTTCACTTTGCTTTCCATTAAAACGAGCAACTATGCGATGATTTTTTTTTTCCTTGGTCAGATGACATGGAAGATTTGCCATACGAATGGGCTTTTGCCACACAGAAGTACGTATGACGTCGAGGTCAAATGTCCTTTACGGCAGTGGTGCCCAATTTTTTGTCTAGCGCCGACCGCTTCAACAAGTGTTTAACTTTTGCGGACCGGAGTTGGTACTCGCTGTGTATTGTGCTGAGTGGTCTTCGTACGACGTACGCGGTCTGTTTTGTACTCATTTAGCTAGCTTGTGGGTTTAATATTAGCGTAATGCGACCGAGACAATTAGCATTTTGAAATGGGTCAAGAGACAGATATAATGGAGAGAAGCCGGTCATTTTTTAAATTAAAAAATCAACCTCAAATAATATATAAACCGGAAGTATTACAAGTTGGGTTTTTTTGGGGGTTTTGCGGCCCGTTGTCTGATGGTTGGGGACCACTTCTTTAGGGAATTTAAGTATAGTTGAGGGGTAAAAAAATTCAGAACAAGCAAACTGGACTAAAACAGGCAGATAGCACTGAATAGTGATGCTGTTCCTACATGGTCAAAGGGATGAGTAATATTTAACTCAACTTTTATGTTTTTGGTCTTAAATGAAAGAACGGAACATATGGAAAACTTGATTAAGTTCTTGTAAATGATTCTGCCGCAAATGTTTTAACCTGTAATATTTCAAATCTCCATGCATTTTTACACACGTGTTTCAGCTCTCCAGAAATGTGAATGTTTAGTGTTTTGTGTCGCCCAGATCTGTCGCCGTCAACAAGGCCCGGCTGAAGCGAATGGGCATCACACACATCCTGAACGCCGCACACGGCACTGGCGTCTACACGGGCGAGTCGTTCTACTCCGGCATGGGTGTGCACTACATGGGCGTTGAAGTGGATGACTTCCCTGACGCTGACATCTCGCCACACTTCCGGCCCACCGCTGAGTTCTTGGATGAAGCTTTGCTGACCCACAAAGGTGAGCGCCCGCTTCGCAGAAGAATTGAACTTTGTATTTTCCTGGAAAGCGGTCCTTTTCAGTCACATAGTTAATTCGTGACGTAATCTTCACAGTCATGATAAATTCATTCGCATAGCCGATTGACAACAAACAGCTTCTCAGCACGTACGATTTCCTTGAAATATCAGTCTATTGATCCATTTTCTACACCGTTTATCCATAGATTTGCAGCTGAGTGGGAGCCTATCACAGTTGACTTTAGGCCACATATGATTAGTGGTGGGCGGTCAAGGCCTTCTCCGCTGGCCGAACATAATCAAGAAATCATGATCAAATTCTTCACATTGATGTCATATTATATCCTAGTGTTGTATTTTTAGGTGAGAGTTTTTACCCAATCAGAATTCCGCTAGCTCGTGTTGCCGGGCAGATTTCACAATACCGGTAGCGGGCACTATTCGTCCGAGGTCTTCAGATACAATCATGCGGGCATCTTGTCCAGCCGTGGTGTCATAAATGATGGTTATATAAGGGGGATTTATTTGAGTAGGACTTCACTGAAGGCCCTGGTGTGAAATGCACGGCCCGCCACTGCAGATGATACACACTTGATTGGTCGCCAGTCAATCAATGCCTGCATTGAAATGATGTTAAATAATTGGCCTTGTGGAATTCAGTCTCACTCCTTTTGTTTACAGGCAAAGTTGCGGTGATTTCCATGATGGGCGTCAGTCGTCCAGCTGTCCTGGTGGCGTCCTACCTGATGATCTTCCAGCACATGACCATCATGGAGGCGCTGACAGCCATGAGGAAAAAGCGGCCCATCAACCCCAACGAGGGTTTCCTCAAACAACTGCGGCAGCTCAACGAAGACTTGCTAGAGGAGCGGGACGATGACGACACGCTCAGCCAGTGTTCCGTTATCGACGCGCGAACTTGCGCTCGTATCTTTGGCGAGGGCAGTGAAGATGATGAGACGGATAGGGAGGAAGTGCAAAGCATGATGGAGGTGAAAGCGCACTCCATCATGATGGAGGAGGAGGAAGACGGCACCAGTGTGATGAGCAGCGTGGCTTCCTCCGCAGCTGCTGAGGATCTGCGGAGCGGATCCGTCAGACGGCACGACACGCAACCTTCATGTGGTGTTCAAGAGAAATCAGTTCTGCCTGAGCAGGTGGGAAGCAGAGAAGGGGAGGAAGATGACGAAGGCCTGGATAGAATGATTCAGGAGTGGCAGCGCAGAAATGAGCTGTACCAAAGTGATGATTGGTTGGAGGCGCAGCTGAACAGCGACGAGGAGGATGCGGCGTCTGGCGTGTGCGCAGATGCCGACTTGGAGAGCGTCACCAGCGAGGACGTGCGCGCCCTAAAGGAACGTTTGAAGCGCCGCAACAGACGACCTCCGTCAGATGCCGCGTCTACATCGAGTTGTACCACTTACGCTGACCTCTGGAAGCAGCGACTGCGGGAGATCGAGGAAGAGGCCGCTGCTCGTTATCGCAAAAAGGATAATGACGAAGGCGATGAAAGTGATGGAGCACAGCAGCGAGAGAGAAAAAATAAGATTGACGAGGAGGTGGAGAGCATCCTGTCAGACACGACGTCCATGTACAACTTTTGCCAGAAGAACAAGGAGAACATGACGGCCTTGGAGCGCTGGCGGGTCAAGCGGATTCAGTTCGGATGGAACAAGAAAGCTCGTGGAGACGGCGAGAATAGTTCTGTTGCTGATGATAAAAGCGACGGTGTCGAAGCAACGACGCCGTCCTTCCAAGATGTCAACCTGACGGCCTATCAGGCTTGGAAACGGCGGCAGCAGAGGCGACTTGGCGAGGAAAACGTGGACGAGATTCTGGAGTTGAGTCGGGGTGAGGATTCTGCCACTATTAAGCGGCGGCAAAGGCGAGAGGAGATCCTGGAGCGTTCCAAAAAGACGTTAGAAGAAAGTCAGTCCGTCTGCGGCTGGGAAAACGAGAGCTGCGTAAGTGGCGCTACAATACCGCTCTCCGCCTTCTGGGCCGGAGCTGGAGTCACCGGACCGCCCAGTGTCATCAACGACGACAACATATCCATGATCAGCGGACAATCGTCTGTCCGATCATCCGCCTCGCAGGCCTGTAGTGCAAGATCTACGCATTCTAGTCTCCAGCCTCCGCCCATCCTCCCGGTTCCAACCGTTCAGGGTCCCTCGGGAGAACCGATGGTAAACCTGGCCAGCATCCAGAACTGGATCGCTAATGTGGTCACCGAAACCATCAAACAGAAGCAGAGCGAGATGAGCCTGCCTCCACCGTCGCTTGCGGGATCGGAGTTGAGCTTTGGCGCTCCATCCAGCGTGATTTCAGGCCGTGGTGGAGAGGACGACAAAGCCTCCCTGTTGAGCGGGCGGTCCTACAACAGCGGCACGTCGCAGGGTCGAGGCCGGCCAGCGTCTGTCCTCTCGGCCGGTGGCTTAAGTGGTGTCAGCTCACGAGGTTCTGCGCTGCTGGATGCTCCGAAAAATAAAATCACCACCACCAGCGTCCCTCTGTTCAGTCTCTTCCAGGACCAGGTCAATCTCGGCAAACTGGACGCCATGGACAAGGAGATCAAGTCTGAAATGCGAGACAAGATGGCAACCTATGAGAAGAAGAAAATCCTGGAGGACAACAAACGCAGCACTTTGTACAAGAAAAAGAAACCGAAGGCGGAGGAAGATGAAGAGGAGGAGGAGAAAAGGAAGGAGGAGGAATTTTTAGAGGAGGCAAGGAAAAAGAGGCAGAAACCTTTGAAGACATTTGGCCTCTCTGGATGTTTGAACCTAAACCCGGCGCTGGAGAACGACAAAAACACCAGCGTTGACGACTGGCTGAAAAGTGTCCGGCCTCCTCCCGGAAAATCTGCCGCCGCAGCAGCCGAGGATCCCTACGACGACCTCGACGGCTCCGCCTCCCAGTTTGACTTCTCCAGCCGCAGGGCCTCGTGCGCTGGTGAGGATGACGACACAGAAACATATGGCGGCCGCTCCAGATACTTATCCCAAATGCACAACGGCGCAGACTATTCTGGCATCAACAATGACCACAGTCAAGCCAGGAGGTCATACGGCGAGGATGATGAGCCTCGTGACCTCACCTCCAGGAGACGGTTCCCAAATCAATCACAATACAAAAGCAACGACGCGGGAGGGGGGTGCCGGGATGCGGCTGGTGACGATGAGGAAGAGGACGTTGAAGCCTTCATCGCCCAAACTCGGCAGAGGGTCAGAGCTCGAGCGGCCGCCGAAGACCCCGATGACGAGGTGCTCGCTGCTTGGAGGGCGCAGCAGGAGGCTAAGAGGCAAAGTCAAGCCTAGATAAATTGAGCAGGAAACGATCATTCGTTGGGGGAAAAGTGGGCTAGAAAACGGATGAATGGACATGGATGAATCAAGACAAATGCTCATTTTGTCTTTTGAATGCACATTCAGTGTATTTCTATTAAAAAAAAATGCTGCTTTCCTATTTATAAATTAATTGTATTTAATTTATCAAATTCCCAATGTGGATCATTTCCAAATATGTAATTCTCTGCAAGACAGCGCATGCAAGAGTGACTTCTTCGCAAAAAAAGATTTTGGATTGCATTGTGGGCCTTTCTGTGAATATGCCAAGCATACACTCGCTTCCTCCCGTAGTCCAAAATGCAATAAAAATTATTCATTGAAGAGTTTAAATTAACTTCACCCATGAATGTGATTGGAAATGGTTGTCTCGTGCAGGCATTGATTAGCATCTATGTTGCTGTGTTATAACCAGCGGCATGACCTATTTTACAGGGTGGCTGGGCTGGGACACACACACACACACACACACCCCTGCTTGTCTAAATTCGCAGTAATTGTTTCTTGGTTTAAATCCCTCTAGTCAGGCGGTTGGTAATTTCACGAAATTTAAAAATTTCACCTTGTATCTACAAAATCCAATAAAAGGTCCGACTAACTGCGTGGTACACGATAATTCTACCTTGCATATCACAATTTTAATAACTAGAGTAACCGAGATCAGTACTGAGAAGTGGATGTAGATTTCCCAGCATTCCTAGAAGCATATTAATTATTTTGCCTCATTGCAAATTACGTGTTTCTAAGGTCTCTTGATAAGACACTATCAGAGCAGTGATCATGTATGACACTCATGGCATCAATGGCAAGTAAAACAACATCTCATCCATTGAAAGAGTCTCCTTCAAACATCTTTTTCATGTTTTGCCACATTAATGGCGTTAAGGCAGCTGACACATGACAGCTTTCTGTTTGCTGTCGAGTTTTATGTGGGATTTTGTGGCGTTTATGGTCAACCGTAAAATTGTAATCATTCTAAGGTCCAATTAAGAGTAAAAAAAAGACACCACATCTCTCGCTATGAGTTATGGACATAGCGAATGATGTTAAATAGTGTGAGACGCGGAGCTCTGTTCCGTCCCCTCATAAAAAGCTCTGCTTGTAAAAAGGTTCGTTAGTAACTCGAGTTTCCACTGAATATTATTCTTTATCCTCCGTTAAGATGAACGACTGTACGACGACGTAATACGATTGGCTGCTGCATCGTGGGAAAAAAGTGTAAGGAGTGGGAATAAATTGAGCTTTATACTGCCCCCGTGTGGCTAAAGTGTACATGGCAGAATAAGGAAAGCTGTGTGCATTGAATTTAATGAGAGTGTCAAAAAGTGTGAAGCTGTAATATTATTTGATCAGGTCAGTGGTGTTACAGCACCTGAAGGTTTATATGTAGCACCACCTAGTGGACCACCGAAGCAAAAATCTAACGAGTTGGGATTACGTCCCTCATTCAAAGACATTGTGCATTACGTTCCTTTCGAATTTTTCTCTCGGCATTCTGTGTAAACAATCACATTTATTTCCACAACTTTCTGTGGCGACATAATGCTGATGCATGTGAGACGTAAGCTCACATTCCACTTGGAGACTTAAATGCTACCATTAGTGCGGCAAGATCACGGTTGAGAGATTAAAGTATTACAAAATGTGCGCTAATATATGAAGCATGCGGCTGTACACGTGGCCATCAGGTCGGACCGTAGATTTGACGTAAAATAGAAATGAGAGCAAAGGTGGAGGCAGGAAGGGGGTGATGAGAGTGTGTGAGAAAACAAAAGTAAACACATTTACTAACAATTTTTCACAACAATGACAGCGAGGAAAACGTGGGTGCAATTGAAGGTTTCCAAAAATCCTCCAGCAATTCTTATTTTCTTTTTAATTTTGCCAAACTTGGCAATTAGGCTGAGCAAAAATCTGCCGGAGTCAGGCCTCCAGAACAGAAGAAGCACTATCAAGTCAAACGTGTTAGCAAGAATTAGCTAAATTACATTTTTATTTTCATCAGACCCCTGTTGTAAATGTTGTCATCAGCTCCTAGAAGAGCAAGTCGTGCAAAAAGTAGTGAAAACTGGTCAACTGTAAATTGGTAAATACATTTCAGGTGTAAATGTTATTGTGCTTACACGTTAAATGTTTACTTTAATATTTGCTCCGACTCAAACCCATAGTTTGGTGAAACGTGTTGCACTTTATAACGAATGAAAATAAAATTCATTCCGAAAAGAATTATTGACCATTTTTCTTTACTTTAATTCTCCAATATTATGGAATGCTGTTTTTTATATATTAAACATATTTTATTTTGGGGGAGGCTGCAACTGATTAACGGCATTTGCATTCTTTGTACTTAAGAGAAATGAATGTTGTGAGTTGCGAGCGGGGTCACGGAATGATTTAAACTCGGATCAAGGTAGCACTCCGTTGGTTCACCAAGTAGCGGACGTAGGGACTTCAAGACCCACAATCCACCACGCCAGTCTTCGCTGACGTCATCCCAAGTGAGCCCAACTGGCGGTCTATCTGTCAACTGTGCGGCGCGTGGGGGCTACAAAAGTGCTCTGACAACAAGGAGGCGCTTTCTGCGCAACAACATAGTGGGGGGGCTCTAAATTTCAGGTGTGTTCTAAACGTCATTTTCTATTCAATGTTGAGTGGAACTTCTGGCGTGTGCTTTGCAAGATGGCTGCATCTATCTTGGAGAAAGTATCAGAGAACACGCCAAAGTGCGCTCAGTGATATTTGCCACTTTGTGTTCAGTGACAAGAAGATTCACAAGCTTCAGTGACGCCGTAGCGTTTCGTGTTGCGCTCAGTTGGGTTCGTGCAGACAATGACTTGTTCGTCGCTCCTTTGGAGGAAAAGGAAGGAGGTGACGACAACGATGACGATATTGATGATGACACGCAGTTAGCGGGCAGCCAGGCAGGCGAACGATCCGAGCAGACGTAGCCGGCACCGTTTCTCGTGGGAGGTGACAAGCCGGATTTGCCGCACGGGATCCCCGCGGCGATCAGGCAAGAATGCCGCGGAGGAAACAGTCCAACCCTCAGCCCGTCAAATGTGAGTTCTTGTCTTGTTTTGTCTTTGAGTGCGAGTGGGTCACAAATTAAATAACCTATTGGTGTACTTATGTATTTTCAATTTTTTATTTGTATTTTTTTTTTATTTTACATTTATAAAATATGTGGTTTATATAACAGGAACTGGTCCGACTGGTCCAACTTTATTTGTTGATTTTGCTTGCTCTTCCTCCTCTTTGTGTCTTATCGCATCCTGACCCGAACGTTGTCTGTCCTTCACACTTCTTCCTGTTTCCACTTCCGTACCTGACCCCCTCCCCTAAACTCCTCTTTGTTTTTCTTCATCGCTTCGCTTCCTATTTGACTGTAACTCATTCTGCTTTCATGCTATATGTAATGTTTCAGCAGGTTGGCAAAGAAGCATTGGCTGAATGTTTTGCCTTAGATGGAAAAGCAGCAGTGCATTGAAGCTTTTTACAGTCTAACTTGACACGACTTCCTCTTCCCTTAACATATTCACATTGGGTTCGTCTTCACTTAACATATTCACATTGGTTCTCTCATACTTCCTGTGCCGTGTACTCTCAAGTCAAGTCAATTTATGTTCTACAGCAGTACCAATTCATAACAGAACTCCTCTCCAGACACTTGCCTCATTGATCAGGTCAAGAAGCATACTCATCATACATGAAAGAAAACCATCAAAGCCCCACGTTTTGTTTCCAGCGGAGTTAGATGATGGCAGTGTGGCATGCAACACGGACTGTCTGGTTCTGGATGGTGACATTCTGCTGAGTGGAGAGTTGGACTTTGGCAAGGCTGAAATCATCGGTTTGGATGCAGATTCTGGTTAGTAACATGCGTGTGCACAAAAATACAAATTGTTGATGACACAACATGAAAGCCTTTGTTTTGTGACAATCAGATATGACTGTGCTTTCTCTCCGGGTGGAGGAGGACCCTTCAGGGCGAACCGACTCAGCATTCCCACCATTCCTCTCATGTAAAGGTTGTGGTCAACTTCTCTGTGACACGCCACTTGATCTTGGTAAACTTCCATTTTGCATTTTATAACCATTGAGGACATTTCACTATGACATCACGCATACTTTGATGTGGAGGCATTCTTGTCTTCTTCCATTGCCCAAAATCACCCTTAAACCATTTTTTTCCTCCGTACTTGTGTAAGAAATGCGCTATGAATCAGTGATCCTATTTTTTAATTTATTTTTTATTTTTTACTCCCCCTTGGTACTGGTAAACTTCTTAACAAAGTGAAAAAATTACGGTTCTTTTTATGAAGCCCCTCTGGATTTTGAATCATTTCCCCCCCCCCAAAAAAAACAAAAAAAATTCACTGGATTTTACCGTAAACTGTTTGGCTTACATGTTGTGTCCCTATGCCTATTGTTAACAAATAGTCTGTTCTGAATATGTCCTATTTTCATCACAATTATTCATCCCCCTGCAGACCAAGATCCTGAGTCCGAGCTTTACTGTCTCACCTGTGAAGGGGGTGTCCAGGGTTCTGCCTCCATCGAGTCCACGCAGGGAGCAGATGCCAAAAATACTGAGGGATCCCTCCGTCGTGCGTCGGACAGAAAGAAAAATCGCCAAAGTAAAATGAGTGCAACTGGCAACCTTCCTTATAAAATATACTCCTGCTCACTGTGCGCCTTCACTTCCCGTTACGCCAATCACCTGAAACGGCACATGCACATCCACGACGGGGAGAAACCGTATCGTTGCCCCGTATGCCCGTATGCTTCCACCCAGCTGGTTAACCTGCAGCGCCACACGCGCACACACACGGGAGAAAAGCCATACCGCTGCCATCAGTGCAGTTACGCCTGCAGTTCCCTTGGCAACCTGCGACGGCACCAGCGCATGCACACACTGGACCATCGGCCAAGGAGGGACAAGGACAGTAGAAGAGCCACGAGGCGAAAAGTGAACGGCAAAAGTGAAAAAGGTAAAAAAAAAAAACTGGCGAATCAACGTCATGACTCACTTGAAATTCCCGCTGTCATTGTTTGTCAGAATCGGAAGTTCTGAAGTTTGGGGATCGTGTCTGGGCTCCTCTCATGTGAGGGTTTTTCTTTAGAAACTCCAGCTTCCTCCCACATTCGAAAAGGTTAACTAAAGATTCAAAATTGTCCTGAAGTGTGAACGCTAGCCAGGTTTTTTTTTTGTTTTTTTTTACGATATGTGGCAGGCCAATAAAAAAATGTGCAGTGCCGTACCTGTCTCCCGCCCCGCGGTCAGACTTTGGACATTGCTGGTCAAGAGTGTAAACTGAAAAACTGAAATTCCTCTTCACGCTTTATCGTCAGTACAAAAAAGTGTTGAGATCCTCATCTTTATTCCCCTACTGTTGTTCTAGCTGTCTCGAACCTGACCCTGCCAGTTTCTCAGGAGTCGGCTTACCTGCAGGCGCAGGCCAATCTGAGCTCTCCCGTCGGCCCGTTGCCTGTCCTGCTCTTCCCGCTGTGCTGCCGGGTGTGCGGCCTCACGCTGGAGGAGGCTAACCTGGATGCCATCCACATGGGGGATGGCGACAATGGCGCTAAACAGGTGTGTTCACGTAAAATCAGGGGTGGGCAAACATTTTGATTGGCGGGCCACAATGGGTTCTAAAATTTGACAGAGGGGCCGGAACAGGAGCCGATGGATGGAGTGTTTAATATTAAATGAAAGTGAACAAAAGCATTACAACAAAACATCTGTGTTTGACACACCACAGTATTTAGAAAATAAAACATTAACAAGGTTTATTAATTTAATTTTCTTCAAGTTCGGCGGGCCAGATTAAAACATTTAACAGGCCGCATGTGGCCCCCGGGCCATAGTTTGCCCACACCTGCGTAAAATGGATTTTTTATTAATTTGGAAAAGTAATGTCTCCAGCAACAGATATTGACAGAAGTAAGTGTAAAAAGATTGGTCCATATTTTTTGTCTCACAGGCATTGTGAATTTTAAGCAACGACAAAGCCTCTGGTACCTGAAAGCTAACACGCAATCGGAAACTAGATAAACATGTGAGCTAGAAATTAGCATATATGGGGCGGTGTAAATGGAGCAGTGAGACGAGTTGAGACTGATTGTGGGCGACGCTGATTTATGAAATGTGTTTTCGTTTTTGATTTTTAATTTGGCCTTTAAAAGCTTGCAGTACTAAAATACCCCAAATACGACAAATGGTACGTGTGTTTTTTTTTCAGGTGTGCCGCTGTTGCTCGTTGGACCCGCTGCTCAAAGATGACGTGGAGACTTCAAGAAGTCAGTTTGGGCCTCTGGAGTCACACCAGCACAGCAATCAGCCATCCCGCTGCCCTCTGTGTCCATTTCTGTCCCGTTACCCGCACCATCTGGCCCGCCACCCCCACATCCACTCTGCAGAGAAACCTCACCGCTGCCCACAGTGCTCCTACACGTCCTCCCACCTGGACAACCTCAAACGGCACCTACGCGTGCACACAGGCGAGAAGCCATACCAGTGCCCGTCGTGTAGCTACGCCTGCGGCAATCTGGCCAACCTGCGCCGCCACCAGCGCATCCACTCGGGCGCCAAGCCGTTCCACTGCGACATTTGCGGCTACTCGTGCAACCAGAGCATGAACTTGAAGAGGCACATGCTGCGGCACACTGGCGAGAAGCCGTACGCATGCTGCGATTGCGACTACACCACGGGACACTTGGACAACTACAAACGGCACCAGAGGAAACACGGACATGGCGTGGACAACTGAGACCGGCCGACGCCCCAACACGGTCTCGGTTGGGCCAAACAGCGTCAGGAGGAGCAAGGACGCAGTTAGTATGCTTGTGCCAGTGCGTGCTTTCCAGATACGATGACTTTGACTATTGGAATTTTTTGTGACTTGACAATAACAGTTGAGACTCGCCATAGACTGGGAAGTGATAATCGTAGGTGTAGATGAGTTCTAGAAAACAATAGGCCAACGATGATATGCAATTGGCGGATAGACATTCAGTAATTGTTGTGAACAACAAATGGGAACCTGGGGAAAAATATTGGTTAAAAAAAAAAATACAAATATGCAAATCTTTGGGGGTGCCGAACTGCAAATATCCAGAGGTTGTCTGTAATTTGTAGTTATCGCCAATCACCACTAGATGGCAGACATGGCTTAGTTGCACTTACTTATACTACCACATGAGTAGGCCTAATATTTTTGGGGCAGATTTGAAATATGCAACGCGAACAAAGCACCTCATTAAGATTAACATTTTCAGTGACATGATTTTTTTTTTTTTTTAAGGTGAAAAATGTGCAAAACGTGCTATTGCACTTAATGTTGGTTTCTTGTTCAGCAGTTTTGTGCCATCCATGAATGTTATTTTTTATGCAGGACATCCCTTTGCACTGGAAAAAAATACAGTGATTATTTTGTAGCCTATTCCCGCTATCTTTGGGCAGTAGGCGGGGGACACCATGAACAGGTTGCCAGCCAATTCGCAGGGCACACAAAGACGAACGACCATCCGCGCTCACACTCATACCTAAGGACAATTTAGAGGGTCCAATCAACCTGCCATGCATGTTTTTGGAATGTGTTAGGAAACCGGAGTACCCGGAGAAAACCCACGCACGTACGGGGAGAACATGCAAACGCCACACAGGAAGGCCGGAGCCAGAATAGATGCCACGACCTCTGCACTGTGAGGCCATCGTGCCGCCCAATCTCAGTTTGTACAGTAAATATTTCAGATTGTAAAAGAAATAGGTGAACACTGCTATTTTTCAAACAGCACAATATTCCTTTTGAGTTTTTGTAAAACGTGATCCTTTTTTTTTTGGATTTAGAATTCAATGTAGTGTTTCCAATTGCAACAGAAAAAGGAGTTTGAGCCGTTCTCACGTTTGGAAACAAAGGTTGAAGGTTAAGACTGGTGACTGATGTGAATGTTCACACCATCTCGGGTATTTCTTTCCCTCCGTCTCAGGTTAACAGCTAAACTCTGGTGCCTTCACACTGACAGACCAAGGACCGCAAAGTTGATAACCTTTTAGTCTGACACTGGAGAACAATATGGTTTTAGATTTCATCATATGTTGTCATTACTAATTAGCTGTAGTAAGAATTTACCAGCTTATGACAAATGGACTCATTTATAGCTGCGGCGTGGCAATTTTTTTGTATAGTCTAAATCAAGACTGGTGAGAGGTGTGTGCAGCTCCCAATAGGCCAATTCTATATCAATGCTGTTTATTCCCATAACTTTTAAACCACGGGCATACAGTTGTAAGTTTTATTTTGTTTTTTTTTGTGTTTGCATGTTGTCCTTTTTAAGAATACGATCGAGACCTCTAAAGCATACCGCGGTAAAGAAAAACTGTGTTCAGTTTTGGATTCTGCACCCAAAATTGACAAAACTCAATAAAAATTTTGTACCTCGTTAATTAGCAAGTGTTTTTGATGGGTGGTCGTCATTGAACGTTTCTGGTTTGGACTTTTGGGGCAGTGATGTCAGAATCATTGTTCACCATTGTTATATTCTGATGTATTTTTCCAAATAAAGTTTATTATTATGAGCAGAATTAATTTAAAACAATATGAATAAAGATGCTAAGTTGGACTTTATGTTGCGCTTTGGTGAGCACATTCACTGACTGAACAAAGGGACTTCCTCATTCCACCGTGCGAGCAGGAAACAGCTGCTTCACAGGTTAATGCAGCGAAGACGACTCAGCCATGGATGTCCCCCACAAACGCCCACAAAACATCAACGCGAAGACGCCAAAAACAAATGCTGTCCCACGGCCAGGGTGGAGTTGCCGTATTGTGACTGTGACATATGTCACATTGCAACTTCAGCTTGGAGCAGAACACGTGCAGCTTGAAGTCATGGGCCAGGTGAGCCATAAAGCTCGCTTTTTTTCTTCAGTATAGACAACACCTTTGTGTCTCTTGTCCATGCAGTCTTTGCCGAAACCTCACCCCGTCAAGCTGTTCCCCGGAGACATCGTGGAGTATCCAAGGAACAAGTACTTCTCCCACTTTGCCATCTACTACGGGGAGAGGGATGGCGTTCGCTACGTGGCTCACCTGACATCTCGAGGTACCATGCACGTAAAAAGTCTACACACCCCTGTTCGAATGCCGCAATGGCAATCATATTCAAAGCTGGGTTGAAATGCAGTCAGCGGCTGGCCTGGTTTTCTCAAGAGCGGGCGCTGCGTTTAATAGTGCAGATGTACAATGAGATGTAAAAGTCGTAATAAATAAATAGCAACCCCTGCAGACAGTGAGTGAACTTTGCTGCGTTTTTTTCTTTCTAGTGGAAACCGGTATTTAATACTGTTCATAATTTTCTTCACTTTGGCAAGGGTCCAACTGAACGAAAAACACAAGGGGCGTGGTGCAATGCTGAGGGGGGGCGCGTGTGACCTTGGGGAACATGCTTTTTCCCGCTGTATTACAATAAAGTGTAATTGCACCTCCACTCCAGCAGTTGGCAGTGGCGCTCTCCTTGCCCGTTGTGCGCAACGAGTATTAACTTTCGGTGTAGGTTTGTTTTGCAACGAAAATGCAATTATTTATAGTTGCGGCCGGGAGTGGGTGGTGGTGGTGGGGGGGCGCAAATTGTTTTTTTTTTCTGCTGGGGGGGGCTTAACAGAAAAGAATTGAGAAGCACTGGTTTTAGTGGACCATAATAAAATATCCCAAACACATGAGAGAAACTATGTTATGGTAAATGAAACGAGTGCTGCCAACTAACAATTTTTTCGTAATTAAAACATGAATTCATGATTGAGTGATTATGATTCAGTAACTAGTTTGGTCCATAAATGTCAGAAAAGTTTCACAAATCTTGATAATTGTTTTCCTAAGTAAAAGCAGATGTTTGCAAATGTCTTATTTGGATTCCACACAAATATAATCGCAGTCTGTTTTCACGGAAGACTACCGAAATTGAATATTTACTGTTTAGAGGCTGAAATTAAGTGGAGATGTACAATTTCACATCAAGCAAGGTCTAAAAAACTGATTAATTGCTCTTCAAAATAGTTGATTAAGTTTATAATAGATTTGTTTGCTTAATCAATTAATTGTTTGCACCTCTAAATGAAATGAAGGTTGAAATTTCCAAGAATTCCAAGAGTTCGATCTGCCGTTGATCACCAAAAGAAAACACTACCTGCAGTGAAGTGTGCTTTTCTTCAGATGAGAATGATCTAAAAGATATATGTTAAAAAAAAAACAATTAACTCGCTACGCAAATTATAAAACAGGTATTTACCGGCTGTAGATAAAAAGTATTCAAATTATTCAGCTTGGTCTCATTTTTTTCTACCACAAAACCTGCCATTTGAACTGCGGTATGTATGACTCCATGTTCACTTTCACCCACTATACATTTGTCATTTCGTTTTTAAACTTCGTTACATTTTACGAATCAAGTGCCTTTGCAGATTCTGACTTCAAGCTTCCGCTCTTTGGCCGGGCCCTACGTTCGGAAGTCAAATTAGATCCTGTCGAGCTGCTGGGGAAGAAGTACAAGGTGATTGGCCGCCTGGTCTATGAGCACGGCTTCTACGTACAAATGAGAACATTGTCGTGCTGTTTAGGTTAACAACATGTTGGACGACTGCTTCCCGGCCAGAGATTTCCACAGTGTCGTGAAACAGGCCATCGATGATATGATGGGACAGGAAGTGACCTTTGACATTTTGTTCCACAACAGCGAGCACCAGGCGACGCTCTTTAGATATGGAGTGAAAAAGTCCGAGCAGGTCAAAGCTCTCAATACTTTAATCATGTCAATCAAAATGTTTTAGCTATCATGTGAAGAAGATCCTGGGTGCTCAACATGACATGGCGCCAAAGTTATAAAGTTACGGTTTTGGTGTATGTGTTGCAGATTGAGAGAATCTACGAGCATATCATGCCTGCGTGGGAGAAGCTATTTGAGGAGAAGAAGCTGTGAAAATGTTTCAGACATAGTTGTTCATCACAACGATATTGACGAGAATTAAATTGAAAAAATTAGCTTGCATTTTGTCTTTCATTTTAGCATTTAGAGCTATCCTTTTTAAGAAGATAATGCATAATTGTATTTTTTTTTAGTCAAATAAAAATATTTTGTGTCATGTACATTGAAGGATTGTATTTCTAAAGTTTTTTTTTGTTTTAATATTATATTACATAGATATTTTCATGTGTGTTTTTTGGGGCGGGTGAGATGAAATGGACCCGTTCTAAAATGGTTCAGGTCCTACTGGTATGAAAGGAGTGACCATTGGAAGGACATGTGGAGTTCCTCAAGGGTTAGTCCTTGGACCCTTTTTGTTCACTCCGTATATGTTACTTTTGGATCCGAAAACTGATGTCTGTGCAGATGACACACAGCTATATTAATCAATATCCCCAGATAACAGAAGTTCGATTAATGTGTTGTGTCACTGTCTACAGCAGTGCTTCTCAATTATTTTCTATTACGCCCCCCCCCCCACTTAGCAAGAAGAAAACAATTCACTGTGTTCTGAAACCAAAGACCAAGTCAGAAATCATGGTGTGCTGATAGACTTTGACCTGACTTTCAGTTATCACATCAAATCAATCAATGAAACATCCCTTTTACTTGAGTGGCTTAACCATGTCTTTCTTGCCAGTGGACGTGATTCTTGTAACAATCTTCTGACTGGACTCCCTCAAAAGAGCATCAAACGGCTGCAGCTCATTTCTACTTTTACATGTCAATACACATTCTCTTAGTAATTTTGGTAAGAAAATTTTCTTTCTCGTATTTGCTTCTGAATGTCGATAGTCGTGCTAGTAAATGTTTTTAAGTGTTTTCTTTTCCGATGTGTATGAAATGCGCTATATTATTAAAGCTGCCTTTTTTAGGCAGCGTGATTCATCTTTTTTTGAGTTGACGTAGACGATCTTTGAATACAAATCTCGCGATAGTAGCGCAGCTGATGGCTCCAGGACAAGGAAGTCTGGAGCGTTTACTGGTTTGACGGTTTTTATGTCTCCATATGGACCCCAAATGGCAGCGGTGATTCCCATCCAATCAAATATAACTGAATTGTAATATTCTCGTCCGGAGTGCACCGACGGACTCTAAAATGGAGGCCGCCGAAGGTAATGCGATTGAGCATGCTAAAGAGCTAGCTGACGAGTGTGACTAATTTTCAAAATGCATTTGCAGGTAGCTTGATTATAAATACGAATGCATTTATTGTTAGAACCTCACGTTTGCTTTAACAGTTTTTGGAACCAATTTAGCCGTTGAATCATAAATTGCCCAAACAGGCAAGACTGGTCCAAAGTACAATTACGGTTCGAGTTAGGGTACCGTGCTGTATCCTACCTCTCAGTTTCTACAGGGAAAAAATATGCATGCACAACAATTTGTAAACGAAATAATTAATTTGCGTTTACGTAGAATTGAAAGGAAATATATTATTGACAGTGGTGACTGTGACGGTTAGAAAAGTACACTCGAATTTGCATCGTATGTAAAACATCTGTTGATACGCAGTTCTGTCGTACATTGAGACTTGAGAGGAATTAAATGTCAATATCGCCATAAAGTGTCTTTATACCAAAATTTTCCATTAAAATTCATATCGCTAAGCTGTTAGAAATGCTGAGACTATTGATCAAGCTTGTCAGTTAAACAGACTGTTATGCCCCGTGATTATGAAAATAGAAAAGACATGACCAAAATGACCAATTTATCAAATGACTTGTGGACAGTAAAACCATGCAAAAATAGATTAAGTATAATTTAGCCACTGATTGCACTCTGTATTAGCGAAGCAGTGAGTGGGACATGCCAAAATCATATGTGCTCAGTTAAATAAAACAATATAAATGAAGGGAACACGTTTTAAAACCTATTGTACAGATGTGGGTGCAAATCTTTGGACCCTTATAAAAAGATGACAGTGTGTTTGCTGTATTTTCTTGATGAAATTGTGTTTATGATGAGGATGGAAAAGTAAAATAAAATCTATCTATCTATCTACGTACCTACCTACCTACCTACCTACCTACCCACACAAACACACACACACACACAAGTTACGCAAGTTTTAAATGTCTATTTTTAAGGGCCCAATGTGTGTCACGAGCCTCTAGAATCCTACTAACTTTATAACCTCTTATGGCACTCCTCGTCCGACTGTCCCACTAAGAGTCGCATGCTGTGCTGCCATCTACAGGTGTGAGTAGCGCTACACCCACCGATGAGATGAACGGAGCTGGCAACTTGATGGACTTCCTGGAGGAGCCCTTCCCTGACGTGGCCACTTATGAAGACTTCCACACCATCGACTGGCTGCGGGAGAAGTCAAGAGATACTGACCGCCATCGCAAGGTTGCTGGAGATGTTTGGTTGTTGCGCCACTGCCTTTCATTTCCGTTGAAACTGTATAAACACACGTTTTTTTTGGTGTTTTTTTTTGCCTTTAAGATCACCAGCAAGAGTAAAGAGTCCATATGGGAGCTGACCAAGAGCCTGCTGGATGCTTGGTCAGGATGGGTGGTGATGCTGCTCATTGGGCTCCTCTCAGGTTTGTCAGGAGCACGTGGAACATCTTGTGAACTCTGTCACAGCAAGTCTTCTGTTCCTGGTCCATTGGATTAATTCATGATACCATTGGGGCATAGTAAGGGCCTCGTAATTTTGGGGAGGCCAGCAAGCGAATAAAGACAAGGCAACTTCTTCGGCCCTGCGATCCCTGAGTCGTCCAAATGTTTTGCATTTCAGGGTCGTGCGCAAAATTAATTTGGCTCACCTCAGGTCTGCTCTTATCTCTCATCCAGGAACGTTGGCCGGAGTCATCGACCTGGCGGTGGACTGGATGACGGACCTGAAGGAAGGTGTGTGTCTGTCCGCCTTCTGGTACAGTCACGAGCAGTGCTGCTGGACATCCAACGAGACGACTTTTGACGACCGCGACAAGTGTCCGCAGTGGCAGAAGTGGGCGGAGTTGATGACAGGTCATTCTGAGGTCAGAAGAACACCATATGTATCTATGATGTCATAAATACTGTGGTACTTTGAGATACAAATTCACTTCGTTCCTGGACCACGTTCTATACATACTACATATGCGTTTTTAGTTACAAAAAATCTAGTGCTCTATCCTATTAAAGTTTATGAAAACATAAGGTAATGACAAAATTAAATGGAAAAACCTCCTCCTTCAATTGCACTGCTCATTCTTGTATGCACATATCGGCCACTGGGGGGCGGCGGCGGGCATTATAGGACAGACAGATGGATACGCTGTTCATTTAGACTCTCAGCTGGTATCGCCTCATCAGTACGGCACTTACATTCGTCATGTTTGACCTTTTTAGGGGGCGGGAGCATATGTGTTAAACTACTTGCTCTACGTCCTGTGGGCACTCTCCTTCTCCTTCCTGGCTGTGTCTCTGGTGCGAGTGTTTGCGCCGTACGCTTGCGGATCAGGAATCCCGGAGGTGAGCTTGCAACGGGGAATCAGGCTTTCACGATCAGTGCAGGTAAAACTGACCTGACGCGTTTTTAGATCAAGACCATCCTCAGTGGCTTCATCATCCGTGGTTACCTGGGGAAATGGACGCTGCTCATCAAGACGGTCACGCTTGTTCTGGCCGTGTCGTCGGGCCTCAGCTTGGGGAAGGAGGGTCCTCTGGTCCATGTTGCATGCTGCTGCGGGAACCTCTTCTGCAGCCTCTTCTCCAAGTACAGCAAGAACGAAGGCAAACGGCGAGAGGTACTTGCTTGTTGTTTGTCTCTCGTGATGTGACGGGACTCGCCGGCTCACGACATGAATTGTTGGGCGTGCAGGTGCTATCAGCTGCAGCGGCCGCCGGCGTCTCGGTGGCTTTTGGTGCACCCATCGGAGGGGTTCTCTTCAGCCTGGAAGAGGTAGGTTCTGTCATGGAGCATTTTGTCGCTGTCCTGTGAAAAACGCTTAGCGTATTTTCCGGACGATAAGCCGCTAAGTTTCTATCTAGATTTTGAACCATGCGGCTAATACAAGTAAAAATAAAATAAAAGGATCTTTGACGTCTTTATCCGTCAATGGCAGTAAATGAGTTAAGGGCTCCCTGGACTGATAAAGTTTGCGAACCCTTACCAAGACCAATCCACTTCCTCCCTGTCTCCTGCAGGTCAGCTACTACTTCCCCCTCAAGACTTTGTGGCGTTCCTTCTTTGCCGCATTAGTTGCTGCTTTCACGCTACGCTCCATCAACCCGTTTGGCAACAGCCGCCTGGTGCTGTTCTACGTGGAGTACCATACGCCGTGGTACATGGCCGAGCTGGTGCCCTTCATCCTGTTAGGCGTCTTCGGCGGCCTTTGGGGGACCCTCTTCATCCGCGCCAACATCGCCTGGTGCCGACGGAGGAAGACGACGCAGCTGGGGAAGTATCCGGTTCTGGAGGTCATCGCGGTGACGGCCATCACCGCCGTGCTGGCGTTTCCCAACCCGTACACCCGGCGCAGCACCAGCGAGCTCATCTCTGAGCTCTTCAACGATTGCGGTGCGCTAGAGTCGTCGCAACTCTGCGACTACATCAACAACCCCAACATGAGTCGACCTGTGGACGATATTCCGGACCGCCCGGCGGGCCCCGGTGTTTACAACGCTCTGTGGCAGCTGGCGCTCGCGCTGGTCTTCAAGATCGTCATCACCATCTTCACATTTGGCATGAAGGTCAGTTGAACTCAACCCAGCGACATATTTTGTTGCCTTGCCTCCGTTGCCAAATTCTTTCTGTCTTTCTTGTGAAAACGCTGCCTTAATGACACGTGTGATGTCACCAGATCCCGTCAGGCCTCTTCATTCCCAGCATGGCGGTGGGCGCCATCGCCGGGCGAATTGTGGGCATCGCAGTGGAGCAGATGGCGTACCACCATCACGACTGGATCATCTTCAAAAACTGGTGCCGGCCTGGAGCTGATTGCGTCACTCCGGGACTCTACGCCATGGTGGGCGCCGCCGCCTGTCTGGGTAAGGGAGGATCTCGTTTTCCGTGTGGAGTTTGCCTATTGGAACCGTAATTGTTTGATTTTACGCCAATTCCTACGACTTCCTATAGCATTTCAAAAACATACATGTTGGTGTCATTAAAGTCGTTTCAGAAAAAAATAGTGGGAGGTGGCGAGACGCTTTTGTATTCATTGTGTTATTTCAGGCGGCGTGACCAGGATGACTGTGTCTTTGGTGGTCATCATGTTCGAACTGACCGGTGGCCTCGAGTACATCGTTCCGCTAATGGCGGCCGCCGTCACCAGCAAGTGGGTGGCGGACGCCTTCGGGAAAGAAGGCATCTACGAATCGCACATCCAGCTCAACGGGTACCCGTACTTGGATGTCAGAGACGAGTTCACGCACCGCACCCTGGCCGCCGACGTGATGCGGCCCCGTCGGAACGACCCGCCGCTGGCCGTCCTCACGCAGGACGCCACCACCGTGGAGGACGTGGAGATGCTGATCAAAGACACAGATTACAACGGCTTCCCGGTGGTTGTGTCCCGAGATTCGGAGAGGCTCATTGGCTTCGTGCAGCGCAGAGACCTCACGCTCGCCATCAGTGAGTCCGCTCGGTTGTCCTTTGGTAGTCGGCACACGGTAACGCTGGACGTTGTTCCACTGTTGATAACCTTCAGGCCTTGTTGGAAGTTTGCAATCTCTACTATTTATATTTTTAGAACCCTTCAATTTTTCGCGTGTTTACACCAGACCTTGTAAACAACCTCAAACATATACTTTTGTCAATATTTTCTCAGTGCCACCTTTCCACTAGTTTAGTCTTTCTACAGTTAGCAGATGGAGCCTTTACTTCTTTAAATCAAATAATTATTCTCCATCATCAACACATTAATCATCAATTTTCTCTGTTGGAGTGCAGTCAGCCATTAAACACCCTTTCGGAATCTACTTGACTTACGAATATTGTATGTAAAAAATTGATAGGTCCCGTAAACTGGTCAAAAAATATGAACAAAAGTACATTTTCAAGGGTTGCCATAAGTGGCCATCAGAAAGCCAAAATGACAAAATCAGACAAGAAGCTGGGAAGAAACCAAAATGGACACAAATGTTAAATCCCCCGTCGTGTGTCTCGCCGCAGAAAATGCCCGTCAAAAACAAGATGGCGTGGTGAGCAGCTCGGTGGTGTACTTCACAGAGGATGCGCCGCAGCTGCCGGCCAGCACGCCGCAGCCCTTGAAGTTGCGTCGCATCCTCAACCTGAGCCCCTTCACTGTCACTGACCACACCCCCATGGAGACGGTAGTGGACATATTCCGCAAGCTGGGCCTCCGCCAGTGTCTGGTCACACGTAGCGGGTAAGACGCGACGTCACAACCGCCGTCACAATGTTCGCTATTTCTTTATTTTTTAAATTGGCTGCTTATTTATTCGATTGTCATTTCGCCAGGCGTCTGCTCGGCATCATCACCAAGAAGGACGTTCTTCGTCACATGGCGCAAATGATGAACCAGGATCCCGAGTCCATTATGTTCAATTAGCCTCTTGACCTTCTGTGAGAAGCCCCTCCCATTTGTGGACAGGCCAACCTCAACTTGTGGGCTCATCCACGTGCGTGCCGTGTACTGTCCACCCCGCGTCGCTCAACATGGTCCACGTGGCGTGAGTCATTTTTGGGACAATAAGCTTGTACTGTGAATGCTCGTGTCTGTCGTACCTTGACTTACAAGCACGCCTGCTTGTGTTTTTTTTCCGTTTGTACAGGATAAGCGGCGTTTTTTTGTTATTTTATTTTTTTTATCAACTTTGATTTTCTTGCTAAAGTTAACGGTACACACGATCTTCAGATATCCCACCACTAAATGGCGGCAGCAAATGCCACATTTTCCCAGCTTTGCGTAATTTACTGTTTAGCAAATGCCTTGAGATACGAGTGACCTGACTTCTGAGTTTTTTTTCTTTGACTTGTGAGCAAAAATACAAGTGGGGACTGTGAACTCAATTCAACTGCAAAGTAGCAGTTTGGCAGACGAAAAATGAAAGGCTTCAAGCTTTTTAATGCCACTCCAAGCTTAGTTTAGTGACAAGCTAAACAGAAAAATAAAAGAATTGCACATAACTTTGCCTTAAAATATAATAGCTTAATGCTAACAGAATGGGAAACGCCATAGACAGGCTAACATCTCTGTTGCAGTGTTGTAATGCTTCAAGCAAGAAATATTTGAGCTCAAAAAGTGCAGCAACACATAAAAAGAGAATATAATACAGGCATATATCCGTCATTCTTGGAGACTAACTAATATTTCTGCAGCTAACTAAGTCGGAGTAGTTGTGAAACTCCTCATTTTTGTCTGCATGACTGTAATCGACTGTAGCCCATGTCACACACATCCAAACGAGGCGCGGAAAAATTGCTAAACTCTTATCTTCAGGCACCATTGTGCAATTCAATTGAGTTACGAGGGTAGTCACAAATCGAACTGGTAAGTCAAGGTACCACTTTATCTGTGCATGTGTCCTTTTAAGGCTCGAGGAATTGTTGGTTCTCTAACTGATCATTGCAATTGTTTTAACGGATTATTTGAATACTTTAGTGTATCTAATCACTGCAAGTACACTGGACACTCAAAAAGTGCACGCTTCCCACTCTCCTCCCCTGCCGACTGTAGATGCAGGATTTCATTTGTGCCGTGAATCAAACAAAGGGAACTGAAATGTTTACCAGGAGTTAACAGAAGGCACTTTTTAATGTCCCGTTAGTCAGCAGCTCCCTTCTGTCACACTGAAGTCCTCATTTGTAAATGTTGATCTAAACATCCTGTCTTGAAATGCCATGAGAAGTTATGTATTTAATGTATGTGTATTTATATGATTTTGTGTATTTAGTTGGAGACACCTGAATTAATTTAAACTGTTTATCAGACATTTGCACTTTAGTTAGAAAATGTAAATGCAGTCAATACAAGAATAAAATGTTTAGCTGACCTTTAATATGCCAAACACTTGGGTTGTGTGATTATGTAATCATGACCTACTGGACACACCGTCGCTAAAACATAACTTCTAACGTCTTGCTCGTCAGGGTTTGCTGGCCGCTGCCTCCTGCTGGGTGGCTCGCTCCAGATCCGAGTAGTACTCCAGGGCTCGCCTCACTGGCTCCACAATGTGTTGCTATGGGGCAATGCATTAAAAAAAAACAAAAAAAAAAAACACTTAATATGGTTACAGGTTGTCATGCAAACTTGTGATAAAAGAATATTTGTACCTCCAGACACGGAAAGAGCTTTGTGAGTTCTGTGAAGAGCGGCAGCAGGACAAAGCGAATGAAACTGGTCTGGGAGGACGGTTTGGACACTTTGTCGCGGTCCATAAATGGAGTCACCGGAAGCCCTTTGAGTTTTTCCGTGTCGCCCTGCAAGTGCAAACATGTCCACCACACAAATTTCAATGCCAGACATCGTACAGCGTTCCGTCACATACTCGCCAAGTACTGAAAAACTCATCTATTTGCTGCTTTTGTGCGCCAAGAGCTTTTTTTTTGGACAAAAACATAGGCGGCATCCTGATGTCAATGAACTATGCTGAAGTGAGTCAAGGAGCTTCATTTAGACAGAAATAGTGCTTTGTTGCCTAGGAACTATGTTGAAGTGGCTAAAGGAGCTCCATTTAGACAAAAGTAGTGCTTTGCTGCTATCTAGCTTGAATTGCTGTCCTCGGATTTAGTTTAGTCGCGACAGGGCTCTGTGAAATAACGTGAATACTTTTTTTTTAGATTGCATCATCGCGCTATTTCCTGTTTGTGCGTCAGACCTGGTTGAAGAACTCCTGCAGGAGACAGTCCAGCCAGGGCTCTGCCACCGCCATTGGCCTGGCCTCGTTGGAGATGTCGCTCACCTTCACCATGATCTTCATTAGCTACACACGGAAGAAGAAAAAAATAGAGCGCCATAACGTAAATGAGAATATGGACAAAACTTAGATGCCAGCGGTAGAAATGGTCTTTGAGAAAGAAGTTCTTTACCACTTCTTTGTGATCCTTGTTTCTAAAGTCAAACACGGGCTGGATGCTCTTGAACTTGTTGAGGATTTCGTTGTGTCTCGCCATGTCGGTGGCCAGAATGCACCTGGAAACGTATCATAACGTCAAATAGCGAGTTTAAAAACAGCTGTCACCCAAAACGTGGGTAGACACTGACCTGATCATTCCTGCTCGAATGTGTTTGTACTGCTCTGTGGTCACATGTTTGAGGATGTTGGACTCCTCCTGCACAGATGTGACAAAATAGAATCGAGCAAGCTGCTGGAAAAAGGATGCACAAACCTTGGCCAGGATGCCAAAGGCGACTGCGCAGTGGTGGTTCTCCAACGGAGAGATGTCATTGTAACGAAGAGCCAGGTCGGTCTGGGCGTTGATCTGTCACATTCAGACACAAATGTCGAAAACAATCTCACAGAAGGAGGAAAGCGAAGCTGAGAGGAGCAAGGCAACCTGATAGACGTTGCTGTAGCCGGGGTGGTCGAGGTCGTGGCACAGAGCGGAGGTCAACATGATCAGGAGGTCCATCGGATCCAACTTGCTCCTCAGGTCTGTCAGCCAAATGAGCCCGTACATCTGAGCAACGGCACAGTGCGGTTTCAAGACTCCAATTTTCATGTCCTGGTTCTCCTGATTTTTGTCTCTGGCTACTCTCTGTCTTTCAGCTCAACCCAGCCGGTCGAGACAGACGGCCACACCACATGGCCTGAGGTTTCTTCCTTTGAGTTTTTCCCCCTTGCCTCCATCACCAATTTCTTACTCATGTGAGGTACAGTCCCTTTTCTTAAGTGCTTATATATAAGAGAAGCGGTTCTTGAACTGCTCAACGAGTGCGACTGTAAAGTGCCCTGAAGAAAACTCAACGTGGTGAATTGATGCGATCCTAAATAACAATTGACGGTCGTACCATCTGCGTGACGCAGAAGCAGTGATGGAAGTTATGGAAGGGAATGTTGTTGTAGTGGCAGTAGACCTCAAACAGGAAGTTCTGTAGGACGTCCACCTCCACGTGGAACACTGTTAGGAAGTCCAGGTCGGTGAACATCACCTGGAGGAGCACCAGCATCTCTGGCTCCTCCCACTGCCTGCCAAAAGCGCATTAAATGGTTGTGGGGCGGAGCTAGTGCATGTTGAGAGCGTGTGTTAGTACTCACCAATTGTCAAAAGTGGGAGTTTTCAGATGTTCTCTTACTTCTTCGATCACCTGCAGCGAGCTACAATCAAAACTATTTCTGTAATTTATGTCGATTGTTTTTAGCTGTGTTTGGGTCCTGGATCCTGTCGGATCCAGGACCCATGACCTGCATTTGGGGAAACAAAATAACCCAGTGCTTTATAATTATTTTCTGTTACGCTCCCCCGCCGCCCTAGCAAGAAGAAAAGAATTTGCGCCCCCACCCCACCACCCACTCTCCACCGCAACTATAAATAAAAGCATTTTTATTGTAAAACAAACCCACACCGTAGAGTTAATCCCCGCTGCGCACAATGGGTAAGAAGAGCGCCACTGCTAACTAGTGGAGTGGAGGTGCAATTACACTTTGTTCTTGTATGGCGGGAAAAAAAAGCATGTTACCCAGGGTCACCAGGCCCCCCTTGGCATCACCCCACTATTTGAGAAGCACTGAAGTAACCCAAGAAAATAATCATACCCAGTACAGGCTTCTTTTGTTTTATTTTTATTAGTTTTTGGTATGCCTCACTTTTTGTGTCTGTAAACAAAGCTGATGTGACCTGCCAATAAGTTTTTTTTTTGTACAAGAAAAGTTTCTGAACCAGCTATTCCAAGAGGCTTTCTGATTGTCTTGTCAAAATGCATTTTGGAAAATTCTAGTCTAATCAATTATTTCCAAGTTATTTCAGTGACAACTGTGGGTTTCCCCTTTTTCCTACCGAAGGGTAGCTTCAATTTTGCTTGTGCCCCGTGCACAACAACAAAAAAAGTGGAGCTACCGTGAAACATGGGGGGCAACTTGGTTAATTTCTCGGATTGCTTTGCTACACCTGGCACAGCAAGTCTTTGCACGGGTACAATGGCGAGTGGCAACGCAAGACTTTGGAGGCTCTCTGGAGCCAAATGTGCTTTCTTCCCACTGTCAAAAACGAAAGTCTCAAATGCAGATCATGGGGGCTCCAACAGGAAAAATTCCCAAAACACCCCAAAAATATATTTGATCAAAAAACATGAGACAATTCTGAAGAGCCCGAATCTCCAGAAAATCATGAACATGCTTTCTTCAAACCAAAAGTGCAGTTACTGAACTGTCTCAAAGTTTCATGACAAAATTTAGTCTCGTTTCTTCTGTAGTGTCGAGAGTATAAATTGAGTTTCAGTCAATTAAGATTTTTTTTTTCAGTTTCAAAATATTTCCGATCTTTTATTCAACAGTAATATGCCAACAATTTTCTCCACATGTGCTTGACCTTGTTCAATATGATTTAGAAACCGCAACGAAAGCAGTCCGAATCGGTCACCTCATGTTGAGGAACTTCCTGCGAACGTCCCGGTGCTCCTCTTCCAACTTCAGCTGAGGCCCTTTAGCTTTCGGCGGGAACTTGGAAAGCTGCTGGGCGCTCTCATCCCTGAACAGACCTATCCAGCTCAGGTGCTTGACGCTCTGACATGGAACAAAAATTTCAGCTCTGATGCACGTGGGCCGACTCGACCCGACGCCGATTTTGAGCGGGTTTACAAACCTCAAGCTTTCGCTTGAAAGACTCCACTTGACTCTTAAGGTCACTGATGATTTCTGGAGTTTTCCCACCCTCTTCCTGGACTTTGGTCTCCAGGTGACACAGCCTGAGGCCACACACGCACACACACCCCCACACACACACACACGCACACCCCCACCCACACCAAGGGAAGTGAGACTGTCTGTGTTTTTCGTGCTTGTTTCCGCGACAGCCTCACCTGTGCTCCATGCTGTCCACATCAGCTGTTATCGCGATGCCTGCATTTGGAAAAACACAATTTACTGTCCACTTAGAAGCACAGCTACATATAAGAAACACTACTCACAAAAAGAGAGGGTTTTTGTTTTTTTTCTATCTTGAGATTTGAAGTGGACTCGGACTTCATGACTCGACCTTGACTTGGACTCGATAAAGATCAAGTTGACTCGAGCCCGGCCACACTTCACCTCATTACAACAATTACAGGTGAACTTAATTTGAACAAATGTAAACTTTAAAGTACACGTCCAAATGCTCAATGTTTCAGTAATTTTTGCATAATTTGCTCTTCTCTTCTAAATTGTAGATCCGACATTTTTTAAAGGTCTGACATGCTCACCCAAAAGTTTAGAAAAGGTCAAATTCAGTTGACCTGTGAAGGTTGTAGTGCATGGTTGGGTTATCCTGGAATTCTGTTTTTAAGTCCGATATCGCTAACTTTTTGTGAGTCATCATTATGAAGCTAGCTTGTCAGATTGTCGAGATCATTAAAAAAAATAATAATTAAAAAACGCATCTCAAATGATGATGACAAGGAACGATTGCTAAAGACAGAACGAATGTTGGTCCCACTGCAGGAGAGGCCACTCACTCTGGAGGTCAGATGCCACCACCTCCAGCCGGTAGTACGAGTCCTGGCTGTTGGGCTCCAACATGGGCGAAATATTCACCACGCTGCCGTTCGCTTTGTACAGCTTCACGATGTGATGAGGTGACGCCTCTGCTGCCGCTCGGAACAGGTCTGTCACATAATAAAGGTCATTACGGATGATCGGCGAATATGAGCAGATTCAGTAATCCAAAGTCCAGTCGAACACATTGTCTCGTTTTAATATAAAATCTGCCCATTCGCTGGCTGATTAATATTAGTTGGAGGGGCTGGTTAGTGCTCAATTTGTTTCGGCGACAATGACAATGAAGCTCTTTATCCTGAGGACCTGTCGCCACCACATGGAGTTCAAGTCCTTCTACACGTCACTGATTTTTATCAGACTTGAGATTCATACATAACTTTTTATTGTTTCTTGACACTTTCCTTTTAAACATTTTAAAGAAAATAAGTCAGCCGTGTGAAATGGTGTGAATATATTGTAACGACTGTCCTTCCTCTTACCTTTTATATCTTCAGCCGTGCAGTTTGCTCCAAACTCTGCTCGCTCCACTTTACCATGAACCATAAAATGAATTATTTTTGTGGCCATTTGCGGGCCAGGTGGGACATGTCAGGCTGCGGGAATGAAAATGAGATCTCGTGACAGTGACATGTAAAAGCTCAATTTGTGTAGGAGCACCTGCATCTGACAGAAAACACACCCACCCAGTCACATTTGTTTCCATCTAACCATCGGTTCACTGATTGGTGCATGCTTGCACACATCATCCAATAATTCACCAATCAATTCTCCTTTCTTTTTCAGTACCCATACAGGAATCTCCTCATTATTTTTTTCTATGCATCCAGCCCTCCCAGATGCTCATTTTGTGGTTGCTGATTTATATTTCTCAGCACCAACATATAATGGAATTAGTATGATGGCTCAGTGGTAGAGTGGTTGTTTCCCAACCTAGAGTTTGTGGGTTTGGGGATTTTTAGGGCAAATTGCTTCCATTTAAGGGCAGTCAAAATGGTCACAAACACATCTTGGAAAAAAACAGGCGCACAGACATTTATGTGGTTCATATTGTCTTTTATGTTCAATTAACCTTGCCAGACCAGTTGAATTATCCTGAGTAAAATAAAAAAATATTTACAATCTAACAATTTAACATTACAGCCTACAATAAAAGTTTAATTAAAAGGCCAAGGTTGTTTTAACAGACTCCCTTTGGCCGAACGAAAACGTTAACACAAGCTAATTTATTCATTCCTTAAAGTTATTCATCGCTGTCATTTAAAACCACATGTACGTTTTATTGTACAATTTTCTTAAACTATATTTTGGTATGAAGAGATCACTTTTATTTTGAAAACTAAAAGCTGCCGAGGGATACTTCCGCTCATTGAGCATCCGCTCATTCAGATCACCGCGAGCCACAAACCGCGAAAAGGTTGGACGGCCTACGTTGCTGGCCAAATGTTACCAACAGGTGTCGCCCTTCTGCAGCCTTCCCAGTTAACGTCCCTACGGCACACGATGCGGGCCAAACTTTTTTTCTTCTGGTAAATTACCTTTTTTCTGTATTTAACCGCCTGTAATTACTGAATAATAAGGTTCTAGAAGACATGCAAAGAGTTCGATTATTCTTTGGATATCATTTGGACAATGTGTCTAGCTGCCATTTGAATGAACGGAAGCGGTGTCCCAAACTAGCGTCGCCACTTCTGACTTTGCTCCATCCGGTGAGTAAGTGAATTTCTAAAGTGTCGCTGTATGAATTTAAAATTCATGTACACGCCACAGCGCATACTTATGCGACGTAATGGCTCACGGCGCCAACTCGTCTAAAATGGGACGAAGCTAACGCTAGCTTGCGCATCTTAAGATCTCAGGCTGCTTACGGTGCTTAGCTGCCGTGCTAGCGGGGATGCTAGCGGCTAAACAAACTACGCGAGACATCTAACGGCGCCGCAAAAGAGTTTAATTATGACTAAATTAACTCCGAAAATTATTTTCAGCAGCAGTCAAACATGTAAACGAAGCAGGTTTGTGTATTGTTTGCAGTGTTCGTCCACACAATAAATCCATTGTGTTTTACTGAGGCAAAGAAAAATAAAAACAAGATTACTTTTAAGTATTATAATTAAGTGAAATCAAAATAAACAAGCAGAAGAAAGAGAAACTCACAAAACACATTTACAATCAACACACATGTAAACAAAATGTTGAAAATAATTTATTTGATTCATGAAAAACTATTGCAATGTAAAGTTTTATGGTTCAAATTCAAAAGTACGGACTGTTTTAACACATCTCAGGTGCTGATGTTTTTTTTTTTTAAGTGTGCAGACGGTTTGAATAGATCTCGGGTGCTGATGTTTTTTTTTTTTTTTTTTAAGAACATTGTTGTTTGAAAGCACAGATTACTTAAACTATCAACCTCCATTTGCTAACTTCACCTAGTTGATACCATTTTTTTTATTTGCTAAAGCAGAACCACGCAGCAGAACGAATTGGACCGTCAAGTGGGGGATTATGGCGCTCACAGGGACTCTGCCAGCAATGCCAGCTGCCTCCTTAAAACCGTAACTGGCTTAAAACACCACGGAGAGACTGGTCAGCTATCAGGCCTTTGTTGGATTGAACGTGGGAAATGGAGCTTGCTGGAAGTTGGCGTGTGGTCATGGGTTCCCCTCCAACGGCCGAGGACGAGGAGGGGGAGGTGGTGACCACGGAGTATTTGCTGGAACAGGTGATGCTCAAGGACCTGAGCAAGAGGCTGCAGGCGGGCCAGGAGATGGTGCATCTTATTCTGAAAGTGGACAAATGTCCACAGCTTGAGCAGGACCAGGGAACCCTGGACAGAATAGTGGAGGCGCTGGCCAGCTCCTGGGTCAACTCCAGTCACTTCAAGGTCGGTTTTTCACACTTTTTGTCATTTGAATCTACAATCATGGCCAACACACATATTTAGATTCCTTATTTTTTGTTTCCCATGGCTTTTATTTGACATGTGCAAAATCTCATGGCATACGCCCCCACACAAATATTTTATCAAAAATTGGATTCAATGGTTGTCTTTTTTGCCTTGTAAACAGAATCATCTTCTACTGCACACTTGCTTGGAATCACTGATCTATAATCTTTACGAGAAGAATGATGAACCACAAGGAACACACAGAGGCTCTGAATTCGGGCTAATGGTGGTGATAAATTAAGATCACAGCCACCAGAGCCATGTCCCCTTTCCAGCTCCATACTCGTGAAATTGTAACATACCCCGCGTGCGTGTATCTAGTTCTGATAGCTGTTAACGTTCTCTCTTCGTAGAAAATACACCGTGTGAGAAGTGTGACCAGGCATGCAAGACTGAGCACTTTAACACACCCTTTCTTTCCTGTTCATACAATCAACTCAAACGTTGCTTGTTTATTTTATTACATTATTTTTTCACAATCCAAATCCAACGTTCTTCACAGAGGCAAAAATAAATAAAAATCACATAAAATCTTAAAATGGAAATCAAAATAAACCTAAACATAAATGAGGGATAAATGAGGAGTGAAAACAAATTTCAATTTACAAAATAAATGCAAGATGAACGGCAGCAACGTTTCTGGAACGGATTTTTTTATGTAGCAACAGCTCAGCTGTTCAGGGACTTTGTTCCACAATTGAGGAGCCTGGAAACGCGGAACTGCTTCAGATTGTTTACATTTGCCTCGGAAAGGCTGAGTTAAAAGACAAACGGCTTCATAGCAAAAGGTGGAAGTCTTGTATTGGTCAGAGGTGACACAGAACTTTCATGTCACATATATTGTAATCTTTGTTAGTAACGTTGTTCTCCTGTAAGAGGTGGTGTCGAGTTGACTTCGATCGATTTTATTTTTCATTCTTGTTCAATGGGAGTTGGTTTCCAAAAATTGCACCAGCACCCAAATCTAAGATCTGGGAGGTGCGAATGTGTTGATATGGTGTCAGCAGGGATGCTCTCACTATTCGTTCATTGAGCGTCCCAGTCACCCCATGACGAGGATAGATACTTGCGCGCACGCGCTGCACGAAACTCATGCAACGTGGACAGAGAACTCACTCACGGTTTTGCATGACTCACGCGTAACGTTTTTTTTTTTTACCTTGAATTTGTTTGCTTGCAGACATAAAGATACGGCAATGATGTTGCGCTTTTAAGAAACACGAGAGATTTTTGTGAATTCCACCTTTATAAAACTACATGTTTGATAATATTACCCACAATCCTCCGTAGGCTTCATCTCCTGTTCTCTTGTGCCCTCTAGTGGTAGTAAATTGGAATCATTTTATGCGGTGGGTTTACTCCGCTAACTGTAAATAAACACAAGGCAAAACACACGTTAGACTAAACGGTAAAATCAGATGCAATGACATTTTTTGAAATAGCTGTATAAAAAAATATACAATAGTGAATTTAACCTAAAGTACCTGTTTATGTAAATATAGCCAAAGAGGATAAAAGTGCTATATGTCATCTATACAGGCCAAATGTAGCATGCAAGCAGTTTTGTTTGCCGGTTAACAATTACATTATAATGATATAACTATAATGTGTTGTTGTTTTGCCTATACTGAAAAAATGCTGCATTTGTATCACCACCACCACGACTACTACTACTACTATGATAATAATAACAATAATAATATTAATGTTGATAATAATAATAATAAATTATAATAAATTACAATAATATGATGTAATCGGATTATGCCACACAATGCATTCTGGGAACTGAAAAGCATTATTTTTTTTCAATCATTATTTTTTATTTGATGTTTTGTTTTGTTTTGTTTTTTTCTTTTTTTAACAATATAGTTACAGTTGACTCCCACTATTCGCGGGGAATAGGGACCAGGTCGGCCCGCGATTGGAGAAAATGCACATTTGTACATGAAATGCATTAAGGAGAATTATGTTTTGGATTATATATTTTTTAAATTTATCATCAGATTAATTGTTAATCAAAAAAATTGTCAATCGGTCAGGCCCTACTGTACTGTACCCACAAAACAGATGGATGCATGAATAATTACAATAATAATCATCATCATCTTAGCAATCAGCTACATTATGAACAGCAGTGTATAACCCCTTGCTTTTTGGGAGATTATCAGAGTGATGTCAATAAAATCAAATCATCTGACGAACTGACCTTCTGTACTTAGAGGCAGTCAGCCAGAGGACTCGAAGGATGTGTGATTTGAATCACTTACCTTGATGATTCAGGAACCAACCAACTCTTGTGCTAATGGCCTCAATGAATATCACACTACTGTAATTATTTACTGTATACGTGATTTTGCCATTGCAGTGAGGTTTTAGTGCTCATTTGTGTTTTAGGTGGTGTTGTTGGGGATGGAGCTTCTGTCTGCGCTAGTCAGCAGAATGCAGGAAAAATTCAGGACGCAGGTTGGAACAGGTGAGATTTTTTTACATTGAAGCGTCAGGCTTTTGAAACATTTTATAAGTAAAAACACAAATCATGGGGGGTGGTATGTTTTTCTTTGTTCAGTTCTTCCCAGCTTAATTGACCGTTTGGGAGATGCCAAGGATCAAGTACGTGACCAGGACCAAGCACTTCTTCTTAAGATCATGGACCAGGCCGCCAACCCACAGGTGAGAAAAAAACCTTTACATGCACATAGTACAATGTCAACTGTGATTTTTATCGCAAGATGATTTCATTTGTTTATGCCTTATCAGTACGTTTGGGAGCGCATGATTGGAGGCTTCAAACATAAGAACAACCGGACCCGAGAAGGCCTCTGCCTTTGTCTCATCTCCACCTTAAATGTGTAAGTTCACATCATAATGAAAGAAGTCATTTGTGAACAAAGTTGGCTCCGTTTGAATTATCAGTACCAAATTCAATGGATTTATTATTTATTGATTTATTTTTATTCTAGCAAAATTGTTCATGCTTCTGTTTTTATTATTGCATTATGTAACTGTTGTATTACTTGGCTACACAACTCAACATTGAGTTCAATGCTTTTCTGGTCACATGAATAAAATGTATATGATTGTTTTCAGGTTCGGCTCGCAGAGCTTGACACTCAGCAAAATCGTCCCTCACATTTGTAACCTCTTGGGAGATCCCACAAGTCAGGTACAAGACGCCTTTTCCTTTCCTTTCCCTCTGCTAAAATTATTTTATTGCAGATTATATTTATTTTATTTTTTTATAAATCTGCGCTGTACGACTGCTGTATAATATCTGTATGTCTTTTTATACCTGTTTTCTCTGCAACAGGGGACGTTTATTGCAAATTAGCAAAAGCAGCGTCCCTTTCCTCATTATTTTGTGAATAATAATTTGTAACATGATTTGGTAGGTGCGTGACGGAGCTATGAGCTGTCTGGTTGAGATCTACCGCCACGTTGGTGAGCGAGTGCGCATTGATCTTGGAAAGAAGGGCCTACCTCAGTCACGGTGCGTTTACGCACATCAAACGCCAACCATTCACGCCGTAGAGTCGCCTAGTGGCTCATTGACATGCAAATCAACTTTTTTTTTTTCAGGTTGAATGTCATCTTTAGTAAATTTGATGAGGTCCAAAGGTCGGGGAACACGGTCCTGTCACCTGTGTCAGGTAGGATTAAATAACCAAGTCCTGTACATGCTGGTTTTATTGCTCAATAGAGTAGTTGGTATCACACCACCATATGAAGGTGCAGTTCAGATGATTTAGATGCACGCCGAGGTGGTTCCACTGAGGATTAATAATCAATTGCAATGGTCTTTTAACTCTGTGACAGTGACGTATAAAATTGGGCACGTACCAGTTGGCTCGGAACTGAAGCAGAACTTCATTAAATAGTTAATAATTTTGCTGTTGTCGTTCCTTGATTTATTTTAATTTTTTAACATTTTGCTGAGTCTCTTGTTGCATTTTGGGCAGTATTTGTTTCTAAAATTACTTAATTCCACTGTTATTATGCAATGAACGGTGTAAAGATATTCCCATGTGATTTTTGTCAAATGCATTTGGCCACATCAAGAACATAAAGTGTTGATGGTTCTACTTTTTATTTGCATTCCGTATAATACATAATCAACATATCAATGCTTGTTTATGTTTACATACAAATGACTACAAATATGCCGTGCAAGCGACGGACAGATAGTAAGAGTGTCGTTGATATTTGAGTTTAATTTAATTTCATAAAATGTTCCAAAATAAAATGTGCGGTGATTGTAATAATCCAATCATGGAGATGATTGACTTTGTGACGCACGTAATTGACATAACATCTTTTAATGACATCACCATGAAAGGACGACATTGACGTCTCATTTCTTACTCTTCTGATGTTCTCATGACTCCTCAAAAAAATCTCAGGGAGGCGCTTTAATAAACAGACAAATGATGATCGAGGACCACGGAGGTTGCAAATAAATAAATGAGCTTTAGTCAAGATCTTTGGTCAAACTACGTCAGCTTCTGTCACATGTGTTGGCAATGATGCTCCTTTCAGCTCCTTCAGTGGTATTGGTTCAAAGAGAGAGTGGCTTGTTGCTACTTGCTAACTGGGGTGTTAGCTTTGTGACAGCGCCCCTTGCTGGCTGTGTGTGTGAATTGTAGGGCGTTGGCGTTTATCCTCTTTCTGGAGAGAGATACTTTCTCACACTACTGGAATCACCACAATAGCAATTTTGCAGTGTATGATGATGATAGCCGCTTGATGCTTTGCTTCGCTTACGCTCACTGTCTCTCTCGCACTCGCGCTCACTCTCTTTCTCACCTTACTCACCCCTCCTTCCCTGAGACGCGCACACAATGGCCGCCCCTCAGTTCAGCCCCACCCACAAGTGATTCTAGCCTTCATGCACCTCCCATTGTCTCCACCCACACTTCCTGTTCTCTCCATCCTGATGCCGGAGCTGTGTGCGCGTGTTTGCTGAAGTCGGCAAGAGGAGGATGCGTGGTCTATATGTGTTTGTCAGGAACAATAGGAATACTTGACTTGGATATGAGAGGGCGGGAGGCTAGCGGGTTGACTCCAGTTCTCTCCCGGAGATGAGAGGACCGCGGAGGACGGCTGGACCACCTGACTGTCAGCATGCTGAGGAAACTGGTCTGCCGGCGGATCTGTTCCTGTGAGCTCTTCCTCTTGATTCAGGGAGGGAACGAACAGAGGCACATTATTAATATTAGAGAGTGGAGGGGGTGATAGATAGTAAAGAGTCAACACAGAGGATGCGATGAAGCCTCACAGCCTGACTCACATAGACAAAGCTTAGATTATCTACTGTATTGTGCGGTTTCACACTCCACGGGAGGAGAAACCCCCATCCTTGTGCCATGACTGAAATTACAGGAACAAATGAAATCACAGCAGTTGTGTGCTTGGGTGTGAACTTTGACCAATGTCGTGACATTGGTAGCATGCCGGGCGGAGTCCTTTGCTGAAGATCACATGGGGATGTCCAGAAGCAAAAAAAAAATAAAATGCTTGTCTTGTGTCTTCCAAATGTGTTTAAGTCATCAGCAGTGACAGTAGACTGATTCTTGTGACAGTGGCGTGTTGTGTTGAGGCTGCAAGAATGCGCTTGTCCTTTGGCGTGTGGCAGTTTTTAATTTGAAATGCAGACACGGCAGCGCGCCTGCCCACACCGCAGTTGTGTCTCTCAGCTCACTAAGCCCTTATTGTTTCCCCATGTGACCTTTCCCCTTTCTCACCTGCCCCAGATAAAAACTCTGAGGATGGCGATTCAGTGGATGGTGGCTGCTCTTCTTCCTCATCCAAAGCAGAATTGTTGGTTGGAAGGAAGACTGCCGTGGGTTCATGCCGACGCCCCGTCTCCCGCGCCAAGTCACCAGGTCAGAGCCCTCTTTTTTTTTCATCAATCCAGCCTCTGAGGCAAAAATCTACAAGGTCACCATGTCAACTGTCATTTTGCTGTCCGCAGGGAGAGATGGGTCAACTGCTGGAGCGGTGGATGAGGGTGACTTTATGCAGGCCTTTGAGGATGTTCCCACTATGCAGGTACATTCATTTTGGTCAGGAATCATCGTGATTGTCTGCCAGATGGTCAGCTCACTGCATGTCCTTGTTCCTCCATCAGATCTACTCCAACAGAGAGGTGGAGGAGGCCATGGCCAAGATTCGAGATGTGCTGTCCGATGACAAGCGCGACTGGGAGCTCCGAGTTGCAGCGGTAAGATGTCATCTCTGGAGTTGGTATCACTCACTGTGCCTCATTGCTTTATTTTTGCTGATTGTGTCCTCTCAGCTGAAGAAGGTGCGCTCGCTCCTGTTGGCCGGAGCAGCAGAGTTTGACGGCTTCCTGCAGCAGCTGCGGCTCTTAGAATCCGCGTTCAGACTGTCAGCAAAAGACCTGCGTTCTCAGGTGGTTCGGGAGGCCTGTATCACTCTGGGGTAAGACCGTCCTCCTCTCAAGTCTTTGCATCACATGTTCAGTTCAGTCAAAGTTGTTTGGTGGGATGTGTCATCTGCAGACACCTGTCATCCGTGCTCGGCACCCGCTTTGATCATGCCGCGGAGGCCATCATGCCGAGTCTCTTGAACCTGGTCCCCAATTGTGCCAAAATCATGGCCACCTCCGGTATGGCTGCCATCCGCCTCATCCTAAAAGTACGTCACCGCTTCTTGCCGATTTTGATTTTTCACAGAATTAGGGCACTTATGGACTTTGTGTGTTTTTCAGCACACACACTACCCTCGTCTGATCCCTATCATCACCAGCAACTGCATCTCTAAATCTGTGGCTGTCAGAAGGTGAGAACTAAAGACTATTCAAGTGATTAAGGATGTCTGTGTCAGTTCAGAAGTTCCTACATATTATTTTCAAATGATAGAATAGAATCAGTTGTACAAACAATACAGTTGAAATTTTTTGTTGTTCTGTGGACAACAGGCGATGCTACGAGTTCTTGGACCTGCAACTGAAGGAGTGGCACACAAATTCTCTGGAGAGGTCAGGAAACATGACAAATGCATGATGAATACAGAGCGCAGATGATGAGAAAGAAGCTTGATTGGCTGTAAAGTAATGCAAGTGCAACAATTAATGGACAACTAATCGGGTATCAAAATAATCGACAACAATCGATTGGTCGTTTAGACTCTTTCATTTGAACCCGTGTTCAATCATGCAGCCGAGTGTCTAAATGATCAGAATGTCAGCGTCTCAACAGTAAATATTCCGCTTTCTGTAATCCTACGTCAAAGCAGATTGATTATCTTTGTTTAATCAATATCAGACTTTTGCAAAAAGTTTGCTTTTACTTTGGAAAACAATTTTTTTTTTTATGTTATGGACCCAACAGTACCTGAATCATAATCACATTTATTTGTCTATTTTCTGCAGTGTTAATTTGAAATAATGTCCTGTTTTTGAAAAGGGACTCGAAATGTTTACATTTCTAAAGTTATTTATTGATATTTTCTTTGTTTGAATAATCCCAAAAAATAATCTGTAGAATAATCAATTGTTCAAAATAATCATGAGTTGCCGTCCTACAGTCATATCAGCTGTGAAGGTAACAGTAGCACTGACAATTCTACTGAGTGAAAGTGGTGACATTGGCTGGGGATTATTCGATCAAGGTAACATGACGCTGACTTGGGAGGCTACATGGTGGGGGAGGGGGGAGGGGGCAGTGCTGCCAGTGTCAAAGACACATTGTGTTTCTGCTTGGCTGCTGCTATCACTTCCGCTTGAGGGTAACCTGAGCTAAACCTCGACACCGGGGGAGCTCTCGGGTTGTCGTCAAGTCTCTGTGTGTGTGAGTGAAAGAGCGATGTTGCACAGTTGTGTCTTAATGTGTTTTGTTCCCTGGCAGGCATGTAGCTGTTTTAATGGAAACTATAAAGAAAGGCATTCACGATGCAGATGCCGAGGTGCGGTCTGTGGCCAGAAAGTAAGTGTCGAAATGTGCTTGTTGTCTTCAACAATACTGAATGAGAGTCGCAATATGAGCATTGGTGGTGTCCTTGCAGGTGCTACTGGAACTTCCATAGCCACTTCAGTCGGGAGGCGGAGCAGCTGTTCCAGGGCTTGGAGTCTTCCTATCAAAAAGCTCTGCAGGCTCACCTGCGAAGTGGTGATACTTTGATGTCACTTCCGCCTTCTGATCATTCCTCGTCCTCCTCACAGGAGAGCCTGAAGTAAGATTCTCGAAAGTTACGTTCGAATGCAGCTCTTTCCTTTTATCCCTTTTCACAATGGCCATTTTCCTCTGTTTCTAGTCGAAATTTGCCGACAAGAGGCACCACTGGAAGAAGCGTGGCCAGATGTAAGAACGCGTACTTTTTTGTTTTAGTAACTTGACTTGTTCATTTTGCGTGTTATGGAGATGGTGCCATGCAAAAGTCATCAAGTTGCTTGTGGATGAAAATGCAGCTTTTCATTCATATTATACTGATTATGATCCCTCAAGCGGAAATTTAATTTTCCCTCCCCTTCGTACAGTAGACCAACCAAATCTCAGTGCTGCACAGCTTGCGCTTAAGGGGCAGCCCTTTCATATCAGGCCTCTCCGTAATGACTGTAACTCTTTAAGTATGTATTGTAAATGGACCCTCTCCTCATTATAATCTTACATAATTACCCCTGCATGAGATGGTTGTTGATTTTGCCATTTTGTCACTTCTGTCAACGGAAAATGACATCACAGTTGTTCAGGGCACAAGTAATGATCAATCGTGGCTCAGTTTCCGAAAACAGGTGAGCCGTGATTGGCCCTTACCTGGTCCATGAACAACTGTGATAAAACGTTTCCTAAAAAATTTTTAGGTGTTGACTTCCCCTTTAAGAAATGTTTCTTATTTAACCATCGAGATAGCTGATGACCGACTTTTGTTGGCTGTGATTCGCAAACTTTGCTTTGTGTTTGTTTTTGTAGTAGTGGCATAGGTTCAACTCACCGTCACTTTGCAAAGATTCGTTTACACGATCCTCCTTGAAACCCAAACTCATTCTGCAATTGTCTGGCAATTAGTTCAGGGTGTACCAAGACAGCTGGGATAGGCTTCAGCCCGCTCGTTACTTCCATCCATCCATTATCGTAGTGACTCAGATAATGGATGGGTGGAAGTAACATGGCTGGATGACATCAATCTGCCACGTTACACTAAAGTACCCCGACATCGTGTTTGAAAAACGCTGCATTAATGAATATATATTTTATTGATACTAATCCGAAAAGTGATTTCAAACAAACGTTCTCTAATAATACTGTTTTTCATCATTTTCAACCCACATAATGTACTTTCACATTTTTCCATTCCCTATAACCTTTTTTTTTAGCCAAAGCATCCAAAGCCTCCCGACCCCCCACCGGCACCTCCTCTCCTGGCACCTTACAGCGTTCTTGCAGCGACGTGGACGTCAACGCGGCAGCTACCGCCCGCACCCGGATGCCCACTGTTTCCTCTGCAGTGCAAGCTCCGACTTTGCCCTTTAGTGCCGCCTCAGCTCTGCCTCCTGGATCTTATGCGTCACTTGGTGAGTGGCAGCGCATGTTTATGATCTGATCTGGTGATAAAATTAAGTCCTAACTGCTCTTCCCGTCTTGACCTTTAACCCTTGTCTTACTCCTAAGCTCTTTTTCCGGTTAAATGGCTTTTGGTGTGTTAAAGCACATAGTATATGTGTTCCGAGGGTGATAAGTGTCTTTCGCCCCCATCAGTACAGTGAAGGTGCCACTGGTCACTCATGTGTGGTGCATAAACACACTTCAAGATGGGATTTTTAATATTGTTCCAGCACGCGATCAATATTAATATGCACTCATTCATTCTGGGGTTAACACGTGCTGCAGAATCCACGACGGACCTTCAATTTGTTCGATGTTTGTCCTCCACGAGGGAAATGTTAAGATTATGTTTCATCAAGTTTAGCAGCTTGGCTTCCAGCATTGCGATGATATGTGAAGAAAATGGCATATTGTCGTGACAAGAAAATAATATTCTTCTCTTATCTTTTGTAGGCCGCGTTCGAACGCAGAGGACGAGCACAGCAAAGCGTCCGTCAGTGCCTGACGGTCGGGGCCGCAGCAAAGGGAAAGTCGTCTCACAGTCTCAACGTAAGGAAGCTTGAATAAGACATGCACGAGGCTCACTTGCCACTTATCTGAACTTTTTGTGCTTCAGCCGGCAGCAGGTCCGGTTCGCCAGGCCGAATGCTCGGCTCTCCCCACGGCAGGATGGTCAGGTTGCCTGTGGGCACTGCTAGCACTGCCGCCTGCAGCAGTTTGAGCAACAACTGTCGGCGCCCGCGGGGTCACCGCAGCCAGGGTTGTAGCCGAGAGACCAGCCCCACCAGATCAAGCGCCGGTAAGAACTGCTGACCAAAAGGAATGTCTGGAAATGGAGTCTATTATCGCAGTCAAAATCCAGAATTAAGTTACATGTAACTCCAACACACAAATCATCAGACTTTAGATTGTCTCTCGTTGAGGGTAATAGACATGCGGAGACTTGAAAACCGTATCGTTGTTCTTTTCTCTCCTTTTAACCCTCTCGTTCTTGTCTTGCATGACTAATGCTTCTGCATAGCTGAACGTGCTAAGAGCTGAAGCTTGCAGCTAAACTCTTGCCCTGCGCTGCTGTCTGTCCGTCCGTCCGTCTTGTCTGTCTGTGTCTCGCCACTCCAGCACGGAGCCGAATTCCTCGACCCAGTATGAGTCAGGGCTGCAGCCGCGAAACCAGTCGCGAGAGCAGCCGTGACACCAGCCCCTCCAGGGGTTTCTCCCCCCTGGGTGAGTACGGGGCCAACGCCCTCATAATTGGTGACCCAAGTCGTCGGGTTGACTGACGTCATCCATGAATCAAATATTAATGTTCCTTGCGTCTCCTTCCCCAACATTCTCTTGTTTTTCTGAGGGTGATTGATTTCCTGCATGCTCTGGTTCTGATCTCATCACCTGCTTCAGTGTGTGCAAAATGAAACTACAATAAATTGGTTCAAGAAAATCAAAAGAAAAGAATAAGATAATTGGGGTCCACCTATGGTGATAATCTCCAATCCCCTTGTCTTCTTTCGACTGCTCCTCAGGAGACTGCAGAGCGCATGTCAACTCTGCCATCCTGCGACTTGATGTATTCCATGTGATCGCCTCCCATGCTCCTCATCGACATTTTAAATATAACACAATATCATTTGGTCGCATTTGGCAAGCCCCAAAACCCTGAAAGGGATTTATTTATTTACTTTTACACATTTACTGTTCCTGATTTTTTTTCATGGTGAACTAAGGCCAAAACAAAAAACATAACATTAATAACCTGGAAAATAAAAAATCTTGCCTGAACATGCGCTTAAATAAAAAGACAAGGTCTTACCTCCCTTATTAACCAACAGATAAGGAAAAAGTAGCAACAAAACATGACAGTTCACCCCTGCTCAATCTGCATAGGACGACAAACATTTCACTTGAGTGGGGCCGGTTGGAAGGAGAGAGAGATGGGTGTTTCCTCCTCTCTCCGCTTTTCAAAGGGGCAGAGCCTCCAACGCCACCAAATGGGAAATACCTGCACAGACCTAATAGAAGCTTTAATAAAAAAAAATTTCTACCAACTGTGTGTCGGCACGCCCTGCCTTTGCAATTGGCGACAGGCCTTTTTTTTTTTCTCTCTGTTTCAGACCGTCTGTCTCACCAGGCTCGGATCTCAGCCTCCGTCAATGCCATGAGAATCCTTAACACAGGCACTGAGGTGGAGGCAGCTGTTGCTGATGCTCTGGTGAGAAGCGTTTGCAAAAATGTGCTGTCTCTTGGAACTCGTATGTTGCACATCCTAACATTTATTGCCTTCCTCCTGGACTTTGTACATTTCAGCTCTTAGGAGACTCGAGGAGTAAGGTACTGATGCTGATGTGTTTTGTGTCAGCATGAGCATGAAACATTGTCATCGATCATAATATTTATCATTTCATATATCTTTGCTTGACTGACTTTACACACAGTCGTCATATGAAGATTATGTGTGTGTAGTCTGGTCTAATACGACAGCTGCCAATATGTCTCATTTCACCGCATGTTGACATGAGAGCAGGAAGTCGAAGCTCATACCAGACGTCAGTATCAAACTCTGTGACTTTTTCTTCCTTCAGCAGCGCTCAGTGCGCCGGCCCTTTGAGTCGCCGGGTATGTTTTCTGATGATGACGCAAACAGCGATGCCTCGAGCGCCTGTTCGGAACGCTCGTACAGCTCACGCAATGGCGGCCTGCGTCATACGGAAGACGTGGCTGAAATTCTCAACCACTGCGCCAGCGCCAACTGGTCAGAGAGGAAGGAGGGCCTGCTGGGTCTGCAGAACGTACTGCGGAGCCACAGAATGGTTAGGTTAGTAACGTGAAACCCAATGTATTTCCTGGGCACATCCTCAAACCAACACACGCCACTTTATGCCAGCGTTTCCCAACCTTTAGTGAGTCACGGCTTAATTTGTGATTAGTATTTTACACGATGCAACCCAAACCCGTGTGTGTCTGTGTCTCAGTCGCGTGGAGCTCAAGAGACTCTGTGAGATCTTCACCAGGATGTTTGCGGATCCTCACAGCAAGGTAACGCATTTTAAATACAGTCCTCATGCCGATAACTGCAGCATCACCTGATTATGTTTAACAACTAACTGAAGGACGACTAACTGTCATTTTTATGTTGCGTGGCTCCTCACTTGTGTGGACTCCAACACACACCAGAGAGTAAGTTTTTGTGCTTTCTGACCTCTCACAGTCATAGTCACTGTCAGTCACTGCTCCCCAGATGTGTAACGCTGATCTTGTCCTGTAACGTGTTGCTCTCAGGTCTTCAGCATGTTCCTGGAGACCCTGGCGGACTTTATTGTTCTGCACCGGGAAGACCTGCTCGACTGGCTTTTCATCCTACTCACACAGCTGCTGAAGAAAATGGGTGCTGATCTCCTGGGCTCTGTCCAGGCCAAAGTTCAAAAGGCGCTGGACATCACCTGGTGTGGATAGACGCTTTGGTTTGAATGTTTAGAATGTCGGATCATAAATGGGTGCAGGGGGATGACATGCCTCTGTTGTCTCCAGTGAATCGTTTCCATACGAGCAGCAGTTTAACATCCTGATGCGCTTCATCGTGGATCAGACGCAGACGCCCAACCTGAAGGTGAAGGTGGCCATTTTGCGCTACATCGAGGCACTCGCCCGGCGGATGGACCCGGCTGATTTTGTCAACACCAGCGAGACACGCCTGGCGGTCTCACGCATCATCACGTGGACTACTGAACCCAAAAGCTCTGACGTCCGGAAGGTAGGCCTTTTTCAATGTCATCTTTCTCATTTGCCACATTTTTCTGTTCCACAATCTCCATGTTTATTTAGTTCTGGTTTGGTTCCACGTTTTACTTTTTGTTTTCACATCTTGATTTGTTTCCGCAATGTGCATTTTTTTTCCATTCACCAAACTCCCAGACCCTTCATAACTGGGAAGATTTGTCAGGTCGAGCCAGCACTGTGGCCTCTCTACCTGGAGAGGGCAACCTGGAGGAGAGGTGCAAGCAGGTAGAATCATCTAGAAAGTAGCATGACATGTTTTACAACTGTAGCTCTGCTCCTAGTTCGGGTTGCAAAGGATGAATTCTGATGAATTTCCATGGGAAATATAGCCAGGAATTTTTGGAAAGGTATCATATTCTAGTATTGATATGAACTCTTAATCATAAAAGGATCTCGGAGGCCCCTCCGTTCAGCAAAACCAAAAACATCTCCTGGTCAACATCTGAGAAATTCCACTCAGGGGAAGAAAATAGAAGCAACCATCCTTAAGAAGGAATCACAACCAGGCTGGATGAGAAGTGGGCAACAATAATCTCACGATAAGACGCGTTCCAATATTATGAGCGCCCATTTAATGAAATGAAGCTCTGCAGGTTGTTGCATCTCGAGAAGGGGTTCTCCTCAGATCTTGCCCAGTCAGTCCATGCAGAATGCTTACAGCAACAGCCTCACTTTGATCGTCGCCGCTTAGTCCCTTTGTCCCAGCAGAAGTGGAAGGCGGGGAAGAGAGAAGAAGTGGCGGTTAAACAGCTTTAAATTCAGATGTCAGGGTGTAAGGCAGGGCAAGAGGGTAATTGCATGCTAGGTGCAGATTGTCCTAAGCAGGTGTCCATCCAAAGCAATACAATTAAAAAGCATAATTAAATAGTTAAACCTTAAATGTTGAATAACATTTTATTTCTATAAATCTCTTCCAGTGTTTACATTTCCAAATGATCACTTCTGCAACATTCCCAGTCGCAATGCCCCTTCACTGGTTATCTATTTCAAGAACAGGCACACGAGCTGCTCATGTGGTGCTTGGGAGCTACATTGGTGACTTCTAATCTCGCTTGTAGAAATGATTTGTGCATGTGATGGAGGAAGCACACAGCGTATGTAGGAAGTGTGTTCTCAAAAGCCCTAAAGTGAGCGCCGTGCTTTGTTAGAATTAGAATCTACTTTTTAAAAAATGTGTTTGCCCAAATATATTTAAGTTATCTATTGGGAGCCAAAGTTCAATTTTGTAAATTCTTGGTCAATTTCTGTTTCTTCCCACAAATTCCTGTAAATTCCCATGGAAAGTTTCCAACTTCGAAAATTCTCAGAATTCTTGCAACCCGGCTCCTTGCTCAGTTTCATCATCTGTTTTTTAGCACCAACTTTTGACTTTTGTGTGATTATGCAACACCGAGACCCGATAAGATGTTGAGCTGTGAGTCTTCTTGACAAACGTGTGTGCATCCATGCTGTCATGCAGGCGGCCCAGGTGGTGCTCATCGCCCTGTTTGAGCTCAACACCCCCGAGTTCACCATGCTACTTGGCGCGTTGCCCAAAACCTTCCAAGATGGAACCACAAAGCTGCTGCACAACCACTTGAGGAGCACGAGTGGCATCAGCATGGTAACACTTATCCGTGCGCACACCTAAACCCACACACAAATGCACATTTCAACTTTGTTGAGGCGTGTGTGTTGTGCAGGCGTCACCAAGTAGCTCTGCGGGTCGAACAACTCCGCGCCAGTCTAGCAGCCGCAGCAGCCCACTGACGTCTCCCACCGCCTACTCACATGGGGGGCTTTCTCCCAGGTATGTCTTTCCAAAGATATATTACTATCGGGATTTTATTGCCTCTCACGCAAATCACTTTTTATGAACGAACATTCATTCATTGAAATATTCCTTCGGCAGCATGCTCGAGTGTGACAGTGAGAACTTGAACTCTGAGGAGATCTACAGCTCCCTGCGTGGCGTCACTGAGGCAATCCAGAACTTCAGCTTCCGCAGCCAAGAAGAGCCGATGGAGCCGTATAAGCGAGATGCGATACGGGACACCTTGGTGAGTGGAGCGGACCAGTGATGTCGTTCTACTGCACTGATGACTCGCCGCAATATCAATCTTGTTTTTCACAGGTTGAAAGCGGCTCTCCCTCACACTCGGACCACAGGTTTTACGGTGATGCGGTGGAGGCCGGGCGAACAGCCCTGGACAACAAAACTTCATTACTGAATACACCTTCGCCACGCTCGTTCACGCTGCAGCGTTTCAGAGACTACAACCCGCACAACTATGACGGCATGGAGCTGCGGCTAAACGGTGCGTCGCATATGAGTGTGGTAGTGAGAAGAGATTCACATTCACTGCTTCTGTTTGATTCATTCATTTCCTGTTGTCACCTGCAGGACGTCAGCATGAATGCGTGGAAAACAAGATCCAGAGCCCCAGAAATGTCCCAGGTAAATGCATATTGGTAACCTTTGCTGGGTCACCTACAGAATTGCACCGAAGGCCGTCTTTTCTTGTAGAAGTGACCGAACACCTGGTGGGGGAGCTGCTGAAGGAGCTGTCCCAAGGCCCAGCTGGCGATCGCGGCAGTGAGGACCGCCCCGCCGAGGAGCGGCGTACTACCCTGCTGGAGCTGCTCAAGGTGGCACGAGAGGACGTGCAGGTGGTTTGGGATGAGCACTTCAAGACCATGTTGCTGCTTCTCCTGGAGATGCTGGGAGACAAAGATGTAAGTAGTCCCTGATTGGATGGCAAACTTCCTGCAACTTTTAAAGTATGAACATTTTCACGGGGATTTATAGAATGAGACCAGCAATATAAAAATCCGAGGTTAACTCTTGAAAATGAATTTAAATGTAGTTAAAGGTTTTAGTGTAATCCTGACTAAAGCAACTGGATTTGATGTTGTAGTGCCTCGAGTTACCAATTATTTTCTGTAGGATCTGTTGTTGGCTCCAAAGCAAAATTCAAGGTCTGCCATTAAGGCTTTTTTTTTTTTTTTGGTGATGGTCGGCCTGGCCCTGATTTAAAGCAATACCGAACAAAATTATTAATTATATATTCAGGCTTACCTGTGGATGAAATAGTAAAACGTGTTGTCTCAGGAGCCAAAATGCATGCAAGTATGGGCAATCACGGCAGCCACGTTTAAAAAAAAAAAAAAAAAAAAAAATACACACTCCCTAGTATATTGACACTGTAAGTTAGAACAATGCTTAAACGAAATTTATCATTATATATGTTTGCTTGGAAGCGGATGAAGTAGAGAGAAGCGTGTCGTCTCCTTCCGCTAAAATGCTCGCCAAATCGTAGCATCAGTGGGGGGATCCAGGTAGCTGCTTGGAAAAAATATCCACACTTTGCACTCACAATATTATATTGTGATTTAACAGTACTTGATGAAACATGTGTAATTTCTGGCAAGATTTACTGCAAAGTTTGCATCCCTTTACCACCCCAAGTCATAATGCAGAAGAAAGCCCACCTGAACCTTCGTGTTAGTTAGTTTGTTTTCGGACTTTCTTAGCACATGATTCGGGCGCTGGCCTTGAGAGTCCTGAAGGAGATCCTGAGAAACCAACCAGCCCGCTTCAAGAACTATGCCGAACTCACCATAATGAAGACACTGGAAGCCCATAAAGATTCACACAAGGAGGTGAGCGCCGCGTGCAGGCGCATTCTCAGAAATGGCGCCATATTTCAGCCGGACTCACAACCGCATCCATCCGTTGAAGGTGGCGCGTGCCGCCGAGGAGGCTGCATCCACGCTGGCGGGCTCGATCCAACCGGAGCAATGCATCAAGGTGCTTTGTCCCATCGTGCAGACGGCCGACTATCCGATCAACTTGGCCGCCATCAAGATGCAGACGAGGGCCATCGAACGCATCACAAAGGAGCCGCTGCATCAGCTACTGCATGACATCATTCCGGGTTTACTGCAGGTGAAGCCGAAATTCGTAATCGGGCTGAAGGTTCCGGGCTATGTTGGTTCCGTCAACTGAATGCGTTTCGCTGGAGCAGGGCTACGACGACACGGAAAGCGGCGTGAGGAAGGCCAGCGTCTTCTGCCTCGTGGGCATCTACGCTGTGATTGGCGAGGAGCTCAAGCCCTATCTGTCTCAGCTCACTGGGAGCAAGGTACCGACATTCATCATCACTGTCAGGCTTTCACACTGCAGTCTGCCTTCAGATACAAGTTGAATTTGTACCTTGGCCATGTCGGTAACTCTGAAGCACTTTATAATATTATAGCTTGTAAACAAAATCAAATTAAAAAAAAGAAACGTTTACCGACATTTACTTTTAAATTCAAGATTAAAAGCCATACATGGGTAAAAAGATGTGTCATGCTGACAATGGCGTAATATGAATGCAGTGTAACACTGCCTCAATGCGTTTGTAGAAGGTGTGCGGATGCTCAAAAGCATGGGCCGGCCCTGAATCTCATGTTGGGATGTGACCTTAGACCAGGGGAGTCAAATGAAACTTGAACAAAGCCGCGGGCCAGCATTGAATTTTTTAAAAACGATATAAATGCAGATTTTTTTCTTTCTTTTTTTTTTCGTATTGAATTTTTTTTTAATTAAAAGTGGTTTTATTAATGCAATACCATGCTTAGTTTTTTTAAAATTACTATTATCATTTTGAATGCCACTATTATCTTATAGAATGTAAAATGGTATAGCCTCACGGGCCAAATATAATTACACTGCGGGCCAAATTTGAACACTGCAAACTGCATAACAACTTGGCTCATATGAAAGAAGGCGACTGATGGCAGCGAGTGACCTGCTCTTAATCGTCTGCTGATGTTTCCTTTGACAGATGAAGTTGCTCAACCTGTACATCAAGAGGGCCCAAACCTCCACCAGCAATAGCAGCAGCTCTTCCGACATCTCTTCCTACTAACCTGCTTTTAACTTCTAACAAGTTCACCCTGTCTCCACCATTTTGATATTCTTTCTGCCATTTTATACGACCTGCTATCGCAAAGCAAAAATCAACAGTGAACTTTTTTCCATGATGCACGATGGAAGTGGAAGATGAGAGGCCATGTGTCGAGACAAAATCCTGAAGCGCAACTGCTGCGACCTGTTGAAAGCATCCACCGTCTTCCCGGACGATGAGAGCGAGGCGTGTCCTCTCCGAGCTGATTTTGCCACGTTGCAGCCGAGGATCCCTTGGCTGGCCAATGATTTGAAGCTTAACGGACTTTTGAGCCCAACAGTACATCTTGGTTTAAATGAAGTGAAACACAATCTTATGAAGAAGCTACATTCCGTTCTTCTGCAAATAACTGGGATAGTTGAGTGCCTGCTAGGTTTTCCAGTGAGAAATCTATACGGGAATTTAATCACGCTTTTCTGTCAGAGAAAATTAGCCAGCACACCTAAAAATGTGTTTGTGTATATCGTAAATGAAGTTGTTGTATTTCACGGCTGAAAATTAGCTGAGCTTTTGGACCTCCTGCTTGATCTTGGTCCTTAACAGAACAATCCAGTTACTGTTGAACCACTAAATTAAGACTACTGTAAATGTTTTCTGTATTCCACTAAATATAAGTTCAATGCTACAAATGGCACTAGAGCTGACATTTAGATGCTTTTAAAATATGTTCTGAAAGGAAATTTGAGTTTAGCTGAAAAAAAAAAGAACAATCAGCAGCTGCAATGCAAAAAGGTTACTGATTGTGACAATGACCTCGAGCCAGCTTGTGAAGGTCACCGTGGTCCCGAAGTGGGATCACCTCCTGTACTTCCTCTCAAAGATTGTATCTCTGTGTTTGGCTGAAAAGAAAATGTGAAATTGAAACTCTCATCTTGCAGACTGAAACTGATATTTTAGAATGACATTTTGGAGTAGACGTTTCGAGGGAAATTACCCACGGCAAATGGTTTTGTACAATTGTGCCTCCTGTATGCCTCTGAGATGCACATCCTCCCATCCCATCCTTTGAAGAGACAGACGGGCCTCCACATTTTCCATGGCCTTGTCAAAAGCAGGGCTGTTAATGTTGAATGTTACATTTTCACTGTCATCGCATACGCGTGCCTTTAGTTAGACACCTCTTTTCCTACAGTACAACTAGAGCCCGTCTTCGAGCAAGAAGACTTGCGAGTCAAGAGCGGTTGTTATAGTATGTTTCTGAGAAATTCCTTATAATGCACCTACATGCATGCTTCTACCTGTCGTCACACAAGACTATATTTATGTTTCGCAGACTATGACTGCAAATATTTATGTTACACAAACAAGTGAGACTTAAATAAAATATCCATCTTGTCTTTGTTGTACATGTTTTTTTCTTTTTCATTTTTGAAGGCACAACTATTGACACGTTTCGTCAGCAGATGGCGCTCTGAGCACAGTGTTACAAAATATATCGAATTCCAAATGGTAACAGTCTTTTTTTCTGGGGGGGGGGGATTTTAAATTAGAACAGAGCGGTGACGCTGAAGTTCACGTTGTTAAAACGTTTACTATTTCAGCAGCGTCCTCTTTTTTTGTTGTCATTCTAGGATTCCTGATGCTGTATATTGTAGAAAAATTCAAGTTGACTGGGTGAGTTCGTATAACGTAAACACCAACGTCCTCAACGCAACTACCAGTGCGTAGTCATTTTCTAACGACAGGAAGCAGCAAAAGTATGTTTTTTATTTGTATTTGGTGCTGATTATTTGTATCAATGTTTAAAAAGTCAAGTTAGAAAAGAAATCAAAGCCACTCTCCCACAGAAACTACAAATCCCAGCATGCACTGCAGTAGTTGCTCCCCTGTGGTGGTGGTGGCTGGCGGCAAACATTTTTAACTCAACTACCTCGTTTCAAATCATCCGAACTCAACCTCGCTGGTGATCACAGTTACACCCAATTCAGTCCAACTATCAAGTCCAGCCCACGTAAGTTACTGAATAAAAATTATTTTAAAGTCGACAACAATATTTCATCATACGTGCATTACATAGCCAATGCAATATCATGTCGGTGGAGGTTTGTCAATATATTTGTTTGATATCGAAATTGTTGAAAGTGGAATACAAACTATATCACGTGGGCTTATTAACGTAGGCCACAGGTGGATAAAATATGGCACAAAGAGGCCTACTAGTCAACATCAGGGTGGGCTGATCCACCGTGCATTTACAATTTACAATTTCAAGGTTTTTATTTGTTGCATTATTATTCTTTCAGTTTTGCCCAAATCGGTTTCTTAAAATCTCTTTATTTTCATGCAGTTTTTTACAAAGTAAGCATGTCAGAGAATTAATTTATCATTGATTCCCTAACAATAACACTGTATAAATAACCTCGCCTGTTTTATTTGTTTAAATAAATAAATAAATAAATCAAACCACCAAGTTTTGCCCGTCAATGGTGCAACCACTGAGGTCCTGGAATACGTTGACTGGGAAGCGCTCTTAACCAATTTTCACGAAAATAGCTATTTAAAAGATTGTAAATGGATGTTTTATATGTTTGTTTATTATTTTTTTTTTGTAGAATTTCTGATGGCAATAAACAGTATTGTATGTGTGACATTTAAATTCCCATTCTGGATTTTTCCTTGCTGCTCCTCATGCGTCATGAATGAGATACAGTTCTGAGTTTTGCGGCTCAAATCTTGATTTGGCCTTTCTTAAAATTTCTACCCATGCTTGTGTGGGTTTTCTGAAGGTACAGAATTATCCCAAATTCCCCCAAATTTGCGTTAGGTTCCTTGGATGACTCAAAATTGTCCACGGATGTAAAAAGTTGTTTGTCTTGATGTGACCTGGGACTGGCTAGTGACCAGTTCAGGAGTGTACCTTTTCTTGATCTCTGTCACTTCTGTCTGGCTTGTGCTCATCTGTGGCCCAAGTTAGGACAAGTGCTGTCGAATATGGAAGGATGAGGTTCAAATATATTTTATGCGCATTTAATAATTTGCTCATACAGGACGTGGTGGATTTTGTGATCCAGATCCCGTTGACATTTGCACCGAATCCTCTTTAAACGCGTCTGCGTGGCCGATGCATTTTGTTGATGGTGAGAGGCCCGTTTGCGTGTTGGATACATCCTCTGTCTGTTTTTGATCAGCACGTGCTCGCTGTTGAAAATTAATTTTCATTAAGGGGTCTATTTGCAGGCCACTCCCTCCCCAGCTTGTTTAAAAGCCCTCATAGTGCATGATTAGCGTGCCGCTCCCCAACCTGGCAGCGAGTGGCGGCTAGGTCGTCAGGTCACGCAAATGAAAGAGAACAACTTCATTGTGAGATGACTGGCCCATAAATCATCGGCCCTTTTCTATAAATCACGGCAGATGGCAGAGAGCGAGGCGAGGCTCATGGGAGCTGCGTGCGGCCCCGGTGCATGATGGGAGAAGCGTTGGCGAGGCTGGCAGAGGCGCAGGGTCACTTCCAGTTTGCGGATGGGAAGACGTGAAGCGGAGAGGCCCAAACAACTTCCTCCCCCTCGTCCCCGCCGTTCGCCCCGGGCCCAGCTGATGAGATGCAGACCCGGCAGGTTCTCGCACCGTGCCCGTTTAAGAGGCCTCAACTGTCTGCTTAATATGGAGACAACTTCATTGGCTGTCATCCCTCAGCTGCACTGACACCTGTCCGCTTGACACACTGTGTCCACCTGGGAGGACGTCTGCCTTCATTATTCATCACAGTGGCGCCGATGCTTGTTCCAAAATCGACGTCTATCTTCACACCATCTGATCGATGTTGTCTGACTTGACTGAGTTGTTTCCCTTTGAAGCTCATGACACAAACTGGTGTTTTCCACTTAAACAACCCAAAATTTATAGGAAGCATTTTTTTTTCTGTTCTGTATATCCCTCTGGTCCTCACTTGGGAATTTAAATAACAACACCGGACTGTTCTGTAAATTGTTGCGTTTCTGAGAGTTTGCATAGCTTGCGAGCTTGCTTACTGCTCGCTATCGTGGGGGAGGGGCTATTTTTGCTGGTCGCCCAACTGTGACTCTGGTGAGCTCAAGTTCGTAAATGGTGTAGGTTACATTTATTGACAGAAACTGTTTTAATTTTCAGTCTCGGAACAATTTTTACGAATAAGGCCGGTGGGTCGAGGTCAGAAAGGTATCGAGATCGGGGCCGGAGGGCGGGGGGGGGGACTGACCAGCAAAAAAGGGTCAAGTGCCCAGCTCTGCGGTAAAGTCGGGCCTTCAAAATAAAAAACACGGCAGAAAACGACACAAGTACATCAAGGCGTGGGCTGAAATTGTTTGCGAAATCCTCCTCGATTGCCTTTTTATTTTTAATTTTTTAATCTATTTATTTTTTTATTGTGCATTAAGAAATAGAATATTTCTATCAATTAATTTGCCGTGCTCACCTGATGCTTCAAGCGGCTCTGCCTCCACAAAAAAAAAAAAAAAAAAAAATCGTGATTAGCGGCACGCTCTGAACGTCGTCGTGGCGTCAAAATATCGATGAGTTGACTAGTCCGTGCAACCTCTCCTCGCTAACGCCTCCCCATCTACAAAACCGTACTTGCAGTTTCTCCCTCTATCGACATCAGTCACACTTTCGAAAAGATTGTGGGGGGCCAAGGACAGCGGGAGATGTCCAAGGTGGACTGGCCTCTGTCACCCCCCCCCCTCCTCAAGCCATTCCTCGGCTGCCATCGATGCAAATGATGGTTTGATAATTTAATAACCGAGTCGGCGTGATCTGTCCTTTTTTCTTCCAATTTTCATCAGGCGAGGGTTGCGTTCCATCATCAGAAAATAAACACCATCCATCATCCTTGTCATGATTAGCCGCTGACAGGGCCGAGCTGTGCCGAGCATAAATATTCCGCAATGTGGCAGCCGGGCCGCCTCGCATGGTTCTGCTCACTTTGTTGCAGCGGCCGAGAGAAACGTCGGTTGAAGTCTTACATCAGAGGAGGACGCGGCATTGACTGACTGTTAAGTCCGCGCGCAAGAAGCCTGGAAGGGGTCTGAAGCAACCCCCGTTCCCACCTACTCCTAATTGTGGGGGGAAAAACTATGCCCCACGCAGAGAGCACACTCTCCGTAAGTGCTGAGGAGGAATAAGAATCCAAGTTTGAGAAGCATTAGCCTTGCATCAGGTGCTGAATGTTTGATGCTGCTGTGATCTCGATGTTCTTGTCTAAAAGCTAAACAAGAAAAAAAAAATCAACAAGCTTCTAGATCATTTTATGATGACCTGCCTGAAGGGTTTTGGTGATGCAGGATGTCCAGTCTTAGTTTTAGGACCCAGGTCGGTTTTGATTGGGTTGCCAATTGAGTAAAATGCTGTAAGCTATTTTATTGATCGTCAAGCAAGCGCACAATATCCTGGCCAAGGGTTTGTTGGAAATCAATTCATGCCCATTATGTTCTTTATCAATAATGCATATGTTCTTGTTACAGCGATAATTGTATTTTATTAAGTTCGGGTCGTGAGCTGAAAAAGATTAAAAAGAAAAAAAAAAGGAAACGAAACAGGTGTGCTCATTCTAGCAGTTGTCAAACATCTTAAATTGTGCAAAAGTGTGGTTTGGCAGTCGCTCTCATCAGAATACACCGCCCGTTATTCCCAGCACACCTTTGCAGGTTTGAAACCTCCAGAAGGTGGACTGGCTGATAAGGATGAGAGTTCACCGCCGTGGAAGGTTTTAATGAGGACCTCCATCCTCCGAGCCCCCGAGAGGAGAGCCCTGAAGGTGCTAAGCGGGGAAGGTGGCGGCGCTGACCTCCCTCAGCTGCAACCTGAAATGCAGACAAGTTATCCCCTGAAAACACGCCGCTCCAAAGTCTGACCCGCACCTGAGCGCTGAAAGTGTGGACCGGCGCAATTTTGGCGTCCGACCGTCTTCACGTGTTGGGTGCGGACACAATTTGGTCTGCCCCGCCATGCTTGACATCGTGCATGCTTGTTAGCATTTTAATTTGTGTTCACATTAAACACCCGGCAGGTTGTTCAAGTCCCTGCTTTTATTTATTTATTATATATTTTTTTTGGGGTGTTTGTCGTTACGAGTTGAAACCTCGCCGCTTGCTTGTTCTCTCCGTGATGCGCCGCTAATACGGCAGAATCGGCCAAACATATGGCGCGCTTTTGTCAAGCAGATGTTAGCATCGCGACGCCTTCTGAATATGCATGCGGTCTTAGCTCAGGACACCCGGGCGCCGGCGCTCGTCACGCGGCGCTCCGAGTTCAGAAGTGCTGCTATTTGTTAAAAACCTCTCAGTTGTCGTGTTGTGACGGTAGAAGTGAAACGAGTTACGCGAAACCGGAGCCCGCGGGTCCTTAAAGACTTCTCTGCACTGACCCCAGTTTTTGCGGATGAACATTATTCTGAGGTCCTTCGTTAATATTGAGTAGGCGCTGACATGGGGAGGTGGCCCTCTTGCAATGAGAGCCTCTTCAATAATGCATGTGTCCCTCAGGGGCCACCATGCAAAGAGTGCAAGGTGATTTAGATAATCTCTGACAGACGTCATTTAGCCACTCGCTCGGATTTTTATCAGACAGCGACCTGCCGACGAGCATCTGCCTCACATCTTGGTGTCTGATCAACAATTCGCTCCACTCGTTTCTGATGCGCTCATCAACTGCGCAAGTGAACTGAACCCGTGAGGTCATTTCCATATTGCGCTAATCGAAATGAATGAGGCGCCCGCGTGTGCCGAAAACTATCCATCATCGGCGCTGACACGGGTGGCTGGAGCGCCGTGCCGCCATCCAGCCTTGTTAGCCCGACACGTTTGGAATGTGGTTCGTGATTGCGAGCGGGGTGACGCGTGATGGCGTTATCCGGAGGTGGTCAGAGGATCTCCGTCATGTCGGAGTGACTCGACTGGTTTCGCTGAAACTGCCCCACTCAAGCCAATGTGAGGCCAATGGAAGATGAGAACCCTCGGGGGGGCGACTGACAAAATGCCTGAAGATACGACCACCGATAGATGTTGTCAACTCGAAAGAAGCGCAATCAATTTTTACTCTTACTAATCCATGATCAATGGAAGGGGTGGGCAAACTTTTTGATTGGCGGCCCACAATGGGTTCTAAAATTTGACAGAGGGGCCGGACGAGGAGCAGATGGATGGAGTGTTTTGGTAATCTTACCTCGTCTGAGGAAAAAAAATCCATTTCATTTGAAATGAAAGTGAACAAAAGCATTACAACAAAATATGTCTTTGACACACCACAGTATTTAGAAAATAAAACATTAAAAAGTTTTATTCATTTAATTTTTTTCAGGTTTGGCGGGCCGGATTAAAACGTTTAACGGGCCGCATGTCACCCCCGGGCCGTAGTTTGCCCACACCTGACCTATGGATTCGATCCAGTCGCACTGAAGAGTCGGAGTGACCCGGTTGGATAGGATAAGAAATTAGATCATCAGATGGACAGCCAAGGTTAGATGTGTTGGGGACAAAATTGACGTGAGCCGACTTGGATGGTTTGGACACATTTAGAATCGTGCTAGCGAGTATATTGGTTGAAGGATGATGAGGACAGAGATGCTAGGCAATCGGCCGAGAGGAAGAAGGTTGATAGATGTTGTAAGGCCGTGCTTCTCTATTTTATGTTATGCCCCCCCCAACAAGAAGAGAACATTTCTCGCCCAACCACCACCCACTCTCCAACGCAACTATAAATAATGAGAGCAATGAGAGCGCCACTGCCAACTACTGGAGTGGATGTGCAATTACACTTTATTGTTGCACGGCAGGAAAAAAAGCATGTGCCCCAGGGTCACACGCGCCCCCCTCATCATCATAACCATCCGGATCATCGTTGCCTTGATTCAGAGATTTCAACTCAAGCAAATCTTGTAGAAATAGTAAGTCTGCGTGTGTGTTGTTCACGAAGAGGCCCATTGGAGACCCGCGAGACGCTCCAAAATTGAAGCAGGCTGGCTTTCTGCCCACCACGAGTTTGTGCTTGCCAAAGATTCTCATTGAAATTCTGTTAATACAGCTCATCAAGTCAAAACACACTTTTGTCAGCTAATGAATTATTCGGCTCGGATGAGTCGTGGCGCGGGCCTTCAGGAGCAGGTTGAATATTACAACAATAATAATTAGAATTTCCTGAACGTTCCGAGAGACGGGAAAGTGTTGATGAAGCTTTTATATCAGGGCCGTGATGAGTTGTTCTTAACAAGTGAGTTCTGTCATCCATAAACGCGTGCGCGCCGTTAGTGAGATCTTAGTGCGCCGCCACCTCAGCTTGGACTTGAGCCTGCGGCTATTTTCCCTCCCACTTCCCATCTCTAAGAGAAGAAGGAAGTCGAGATCAAACGTGTCCGTGGCTGAGTTCCCTGACAGACTCCAATCATTCGTTCCTGCTGCGAGCGCTGAGCGCCGCCTCCCCGCAAGTGCTCGGGCGCTTTGTTGTGCGCGTTTGAGCGCGCCGTCCTCTGGGTCGCCCTGTCACAGCTCATATTCAAGTACAGCCCCGGCAACCCCCCCCCCCCTCCTAGTTAGCATCCTTTTACATCCCTTTCCCAGCCACAATTGACACGTTGTCCGCCTCTTGTTGAGAAGGTAGGATGAGGTCAAAGGAAGCTGTTTCAAAGCTGCCTTAGAAAAAGGTCATGTGCACACGCAAAAAAAAAAAAAAAACTGTGAGGAATATGAAGATGGCTAACGTCATTTCTGGACAATCAGCAGAACCTCCTCATTCCAGATCCTGCCAAGGAGCTGGTGAAGTGTTTTAGCCCCTTTTTCAGGACACTGTACCAACTGTTTCGCTACAACTTTACTTTTTTTTTAGGCCTATTAACTTTTCCACGCCACTTGCTCATGGGGAAAATGCTCTGACTTCACAAATGTGAATGTGTTAAAACCAGTTCTGTCGGAGAGACAGAAATGCAGGAACTGCGGCAGACATTGAAAATCAACTTTGAATTTCTTTTGTTTTTTGGATGAAATGTTGCTGTTTTTATTTAATGGATAAAAAGCAATACGAGTGACTCTTACTGATTAACATCAAAAGTGTTAATAATTTGCAAGCTGGATTGGCAACCACAACTGCGCAACTGCTTTTATACTTTCTGTACCGCTAATGTGTAAACTGTCCTCAGCAACTCCATCTGTATTTTACATCAACAAAGTCAAATATAAAATGTTGATATAAGCCCGTTGGCCACAGTGAAGAAACATTTTATTTGAAACAAGCCTAAGAGCAGCAATTGAACACATATCCGTTGCAAAACGGAAACGGTGGATTCAGCAAAGCACATTTTCAGAGCTGGCACGCAAAGTGAAGGATAGTTCTTCGCAAGTGTCTTTGTACTCTCGGCTTTTGGTCCCAAACCTTTTTTTTTTTTTCCCGCCGCAGACTGGTTCACGTCCATAACTTTCAACGAGCGGGGACCGAGGGGAGCTAGCACATGTTGCTAATGCTAGCTGCTAGCCAGTACTCACCACTGACGCCGGTGACTTGTGTTCTCATGCAATGACGGCGTAATTAACTAGCGGTTTGTTTGCGTCCTAAATTAGCGATTGAATATGATTTTGGGATGTGTTCATGTTGATGGCAACTATGCAATTAAAACTGCGCTACACCAAGCCGAAAGGTGGAAAACGAAAGTCAAGGTAGCCGACCACTGCTCTAGGCCACGTGTTGAAGGAACACCCTCTGTGTTTTTTTTGCTGCCTTTCTAAAACGTGTTGCGTGTGCGTGTCATGGATTTTAGTCCATGAAACCAGTAGAACACTTGCGGGGTCAACGACGGCTGACAATATTTGTTCTGCATGGAGCGTTGGCTCTGGAGTTGTTCCACACCAGACTCATCCAATCTTGACTTCATAGACTTGGCTTTATGCACCGGGGGCTGCATAGGCCGTAAAGGAACCAAACTGTTCCCGTTGATACTTGTTCTAAATCCAGAATTAGGATACAGCGGAAACCAAGGGCAAGAGAGGTCGATTATAAATTGTGTCCCAATACTTTTGGCTGTGTATTTTGTCAAAACTTCTCCATTAAGGATGACACTGGAAAAGTTAAGTACCATCGTGTTTTTTCATTTTCTTTTTTTTTCTTTATGATACTTGCATATAAGCAGGTCGGACCACTGTTTAATTTTATGGTGCGTTTTACTGTAGAAGCCAAATTGTATTCATTTTGTGATCACCTTGTGTATAAGCCAGGCACTTGCATGACTGTTGAAAAAAAGTCTGTTGTTTACACGCTACTTACAAATATGGCTCGTGAAAAGGAATAAATTGTACAAGAGGACAGCAGATTGCAGCGGCAGCAACAGAAACATCGGCTTCTGCACGTCACTTTAATGGCCACCGGAAACACTTTGATGTCACACATCACTTTCAGGAATGTCTCGGACTCCGAAAAGAGTCATGTTGCCCCTCCCTGGCGGCTGCCGGTACGGAGGGCAACATAAGCGAGTTCTGGAGCACACCTGGCCAGACTGGAGGGCTTGTCGTCATTCGGCATTCTGTCAATCAAGTTCATCTGTTCCTCAGTGCTGCAGTCTTCATCGAAAGTGGCCCATGTCATACAAAGTATTGTCACTGGGGGTGTTGCGACTTCATTCTCTGCATAACCCGGCAGCCTTGAAAGGTGGCCGCCTAATGCTTTAGAGCAGGGGTGGGCAAACTTTTTGATTGGCGGGCCACAATGGGTTCTAAAATTTGACAGAGGGGCCCGACAGGAGCAGATGGATGGAGTGTTTTGGTAACCTCACCTCGTCGGAGAAAAAAAAATACATTACATTTGAAATGAAAGTGAACAAAGGCATTACAACAATATGTCTTTGAAAAAACAGATTTAGAAAATAAAACATTAACAAGGTTTATTCACATAATTTTTTTCAAGTTCGGCGGGCCAGATTAAAACCTTTAACGGGCCTCATGTGGCCACCGGGCCGTAGTTTGCCCACGCCCGCTTTGGGTTCTTTTGGTGGTACCGTCTGATTTGGTTTCCGCAAAATCTCAAGTGGGGACATTGTACAGGTCCATCCTGAAAGTTGAACTAGCGCATGCTCAGGTGGCGGCTGCATTTCGGCTTTGTGGCTCAGCGTGCGGCCTCTCGCACTCCTTTTGTAATTAAACGGTGGATATGTTGCCCTTGCCGCGATAATGGAGACTTGGTAGAATTGTGGCAGAGATGTAGGCTGTAAACCGATAGTGGCTGTAGCGAAGTCAGCCCGGAGGAGTCGGACGCCATAGATCGGCCCGGGACACTGACAGGAGCAGCAAGGAGGAGAGTTGCCCGACGAGCGGAGGCGGAGTTCAGCACGTATCATGGCACTCTGAGAGACTTCCCGGCAGACCCAGAACCACCGCGTACTCTGCGAACGAGACAAAACATCAGCTGACACCGACGTGAATTCCTGGACGCGTGCTTTCATCGACTTCTGTCCACTCACCGCCGGTTGGTTCTGGTGGCAGCGTGTGTTGGGTTGGCAGTCCGTTGAACAGAAGTCCCTCTCCTTCTTCTTCTTGATAAGCCCCAGATGTGGATGAGAGCCGAGCCGCTGCCGGATGCTGGAACTAGCTGTTGCTGCTGCTTCTCCGCCATTGGCCTCAGCATTACCCAAAGACTCCACAGTGTGTGGAAGTCCCCCACGCTTCTACTGCTCAACCTTTCCATTTCTACTCCACTATCATGGTTGGTGGCCCCACCAAGCGGTGATGGTTTGCTGCTGCACAGTGAGTGACCGCCAGGGCTGGACTGCTGCATCTACACGGAGACGAGATAATCGCCGTTTGCCCAAGTTGCAAACACGGAGGAGGTCACATGACGTGCGGTGGTGATGAGTCATTGTCATGCTCAATGACGACGGCGAAGGCCAATTAGCCCGTCGAACGCGTGGCACGGAGAGCAGCTCGTCTTTTATCCTCGGCCAGCTTAATTGTAAATAATGAGTGTTTTCTTACGAAGGGGCTGAAGAGGTGGGGGCGCTTCGCAGATTACAGCCTATCTTAGTCTGTCTGTGAATAGGAAATGGGCAGGATGAAAGGAGGCTTGAGCCCGAGCCAGAGCAACGGACCAATCATCACAAGCGGCGACCGTGTTTTCTTCGACCCAATCTTCGCACCGCTTCGCTTCACCGTTAAGGAACGTTAAAACGCTCCAAGCTTTGCTTTGTTATGTAAAACGTCTTTTATGGACTTAAAAAGGCCCTCTGATACGTCACCTTACAAGTGATGTGTTTGTTCTCGCGAACGAAACATCATCAGGGTTGTTGGCTTTTTTATTTTTTTTTTCCGAGAGGCCCAATCGCAGCATCCCTGTGAACCCGCAGTTGCCTCTCGGGCGATAATGTATTCAGTGCTAAAAAGCTGTCTTGATCACAGCTTGATGGTTGACTCTGTTTGCAGAGAGCAGCAAAACCAATTCCCACTGTGTGAATATTAATCCCGCAGTGGCTTTTATCATGTTCAGACTGCGTGACAGCTCTCCACTGTAGGTTTCAACTGCAGCCTGACATGCCGGCTGCCACGGATGTGTAGTAGTCTCACACAGCTAATGATTACATGTTCCTTCAATATTAATTACGGCCAAGCCACAAAGAGGCTCTTCTCCCCTCAGCGCAGATTTAAAGCAGGCCAGCAAACCGTGCTGCTGTATATTAGAATCTCACTTGATGGTAAAATATGAGAGCAGCGTCGTCAACAAGATGGTATAAAAATGGCAAATGGTGGCTTGAAATGGTAAAACGCCAAAACGGAGCTCACCGTAACGACGTCTGGTCGTAAGGAAGGAGAGATTTGTGGAGAAGGTTAGAATAACGTAGCAAGAAATGGCAGAACGAAGAAAAGATTGGACAAATTAGCATGCACGGCTCTCACCAAAAATTGTTCATGCCAGGGAAATTATAACCGGCCACATATTCTTTCCGGCCCGTCATGCTCTGGGAAAGGATGCGTGAGGGTCTTACCACAGAATTTTCCGTCTTGATGGATTTGACATGCACGTAGTCGTCGACGCCTGCGGGGGAGCTGCTGTCTGCAATTTTCTCATGAATTGTCTGGTTCTCGCTGTTGTCTCTTGATGCTAGCCTGGGCAGCAGGTCGCTGCGCTGCTGCCTCTTGGTGATGTGGGCCTCTGGGCCGTGAACCGTTTTGACGTGCTTCCTCAGCGAGCTGGGGTCCGTGTAGCGCTTGGTGCAGCCCGGGATCTTGCACACGTACGGTTTCTGTCGAGACAGGTCGTGTGGCAGTTTTACACCTGCTTTAATCAAAGGGAGTCCTGAAATCAGGGGTAAAATCAGACAGAAAATGAAAAGGATTCTGCCCAAACACAAGACGTGAGGGTCCGGCAGCTTCTAGAGCGCTTTTGCTGAGCAAGAAGGACGTTGAGCATGAGTCTCCCAAATCGATGCTTTTTTTTATTTAATTTTTTTTTATGGGGGGGGGCTTCAATCAGAATAAGTCTAGCTTGTGTTGCCAGGCAGACTTCACAGTACAAGTGAACGGGCTTTCAGAGTTGATAGACAGTTGTGATAGCCAATCAGATCACGAGTTGGTGACAGTAAGGCCTTCTCGCAGGCCGAACATTGAAGGCACGATCGTGTTTTGTGATTCGGTACTCACTTGTGAGAGGTCAGCGCTACGCTGAATCAACAAATCCACGCAAGGCGACCGTTCAAAAATCTAAAATATATTCTTGCTTTTTAACCCGCAATGGCTGAAGGAGGGAAAAGTGTGCATTTGATTGCATATATACTTGCAAGGCCATTTTCAAAACGGACCTTTCAGGAGAAGCTAGCTCGTGAACCGAGGTGGTCCAACACTCAATAGTGCGTGAGTGCGTTTCTGTATATTATTTCTCCAGCCGTGGTGTGATAAATGATGTTATTGTGTGAGCCACTTATTCAAATCGGACTAATTATGATTTCACTGAAATGCACGGGCCGCCCCTTCTTTTACCTCATTGGAGTGCGTGCGGTTCTGGTGTTTGGCTCGGTCCGAGGCGTTCGAAAAAGCCTTGTTGCATCCCTCGTGCTCGCACACATAAGGTTTCTCCCCGGTGTGAGAGCGTAGATGGGTTTTGAGATTTTCCAGACGAGAGTAGGCCTTGGAGCAGCCCTCAAACTGCAGCCGACAGATGAGACGGAAACAACATGTCAGGACGACTCACTAACGCCGCGTTCGTGTGTCCGTCCTCCCCTTTGGGGGGGGGGGGCATTCCATCTGTTACCCACCGTGCATTTGTGCGGTTTTTCTCCTGTGTGCCGGCGCATGTGAACCACCAACATGTACTGAGCCTTGAAAGGCTTCTGGTCCCGAGAACACTCGTCCCAGCGGCACACAAACTCTTTCTTCTCCCCGTGGATGTGGTCGTTATTGATGTGCTGTGGGACACACACACACACACACACACACAATTGACACTTTATTACTCGGACAAAGATCATCGTTATCATCTTAGAAATTAGATTTATCATCCCATTTGAAGATTAAAATCATCAACCATCTAGTGACTCTTCCTCATGGTCACCTGCTGCTGCTTGCCGCCAATCCCAGCAGACTTTGACTAGTCACTGGACCGGTTGCAATCAATCACAGCAATTAAAATCCTGTTTTGTGTATATTTGATCAAACCAGAACTAGTCTCTTTTTACATATTATATAATGAGTGCGAGATGAAAGTGAGATTTTATTCAATCATTTAGGTAGTGGTAAGAAGTACTTTGTTACTGAACGTAGGTCGATTATTATTACGATAATTATTTTTTTAGGTCTGTACTTTACTTCACCACTTATTTCTCGGACCAATTTGTACTTTTACTCCCAAACTTAAAAACTTTTATACTTAAGTACACATTTTTTTACAGACTATTGATTCAGATTCGGTTCTACTTTTTTCAGCTTTTTTTTTGCACTATTATCTGTACTTTTTACCCACACACTGTGACCTCTGCAATTAGGACAATTTATAAAGTTAACGGTTGGGCTATTCATTAGCACAACCAGCTGGGTTTCAGCCCCAGATGCCATGACTGGAGCGCTTACGTGCACAAGCTGGTCTTGTGATTCGTACTCAATGCTGCAGCCCTCCCAGTGGCAGTTGGACTCATACATAGCTTCCGGCGCAGCTTTGCACTCGTCACAGTCCACGTCCACCTTAAGCTCCAATGAGACGCCTTGATGCTTCTGTGATGCTACGCTCATTTTGTTCGTCTAAGGACCAAGAGAACAACAATTGACACTGAATGACGGCGAGCATGAGGCCATGTAGGCTGATTGTGTTACTTGCGACAGCGTCCTTGTGTGTGTGTGTGTGTGACTCATCGGTTGTGTTGTGGTGCAACAGATCACATAAGTCATGGTTCGGATCGGATTGTTTTTCAGATTTGCCTTCATTCATTTAATAAATCGCTTTTGCCCATAAAGAAATCTTAATATCTAATATGGCTTTTAGGATTTAACAACGCAATTTATCATACTGTAAGGCAGAATATATTCTTATTTTATGAGGTACATTGTAGAAATTAACACTTTATCCTGCCAGACATTTTGAGCTGAGCGTTTTCTTAAAATTATTTATTGAGCAAAGGTGAAAATTAAGCCTAAGCTTGTTTATTTTTCACAATGAAAAAGATGTCAAATAACAATTTAAGGCACATTCCCTTCTTTTAGACATGGGGAGTTTGTAATAATCAAGGTCCACGATATTGGAAAAAAAAAAAAAGTAACCAGCTGCTGAACAAACAGCTGGGCACTTGTTGCTAATGCTAACAGCTAGCTGCTAGCCAGTAGTAGCCACTAACGCCGGAGACTTGTGTCGTGTCATACAATGACAGTATAATCAACTAGCGTTTTTTTTTTTGTTTTTTTGCGTCGTAAATTGGCAATTGAATATGATTTCGGGATGGCGTTGTCTTGATGTTGGTAGCAACTATGTATTGTCAATTAAAACTTCCATAAAGTAAGCCGAAACATCAAAAACGGAAGTCAAGGTAGCCGTTACCGCACCACGCGGGCTAACTTCAAAGTAAAGGTGTGTTAAGGCCATTATTGCACTAGCATCAATGACTCAATATATAATTTGTTAAGCTTTATTTTGAAGTTAGCCTTTGCGGAGGCGCCGTGTTCGTTGTGGATTTTTGTCGCTTCCTTGGCACGTCTGTTCGATTGACGATGTCCCCATTACTGTTCTCTAGTCACATTGCCGTGTGTTGTTTTAAAACATGTTGACATGATGTGAAATTAGTGTCATGAGTCCCGCGTTTAATGAATTGCATCATTCAGACTTCTATGAGTGAAAATGTATTTTTTTTGTCAACCAACCAGTCAAAACTTCGCGTTCTTAATCCAATATTGTTTGTACTTAGTTCCTTATGGCAAAGTGACCAGTGTTGCCACAGTTGCGCTGAAAATGTAACTTAGTTACTACAGAAATCCCAGTACAATGACAATAAAGGGATTTCTGATTCTCTATATATTTGTTGCTTTACAAGGTAACTTAGTTACTTTATTGATTACATAATTATAAAAGTAGTTGTTATATTACAAGTTACTTTCATAGTTATAATGAGCAGATACCAACAACACTGCTTAACATGACAGCATGTTTTGCTACTTTATCGCCAACCTTTTATTGACTTAACATAATTGCTTTTATTTTTTTTTTTTAAAATCGGACTTTTCTGGAATTCACTTCAAATAAATAGGTTACTGTTTTTTTATTATTTAAAAGTCTTTGTAGCCTTCATTTAACTTAAATACATTTTTAAATAAAATGTATAAAAGTCTTTTTTACTTGATATATTTTACTGTTAATGTATTATTACTGCAAAACTCTGCATTTATAATATATAACAGTACATGGGGAAAAAAATGTTGCTCTTTCCGCCAATATCTAAAGTTTTGTCAAATCTCCTGAACATTTTGGTCAGTCCGGCTCTTCATTGAAACGAGCGGCCGCAGTGCAATGGTACGTGTGAACATGCTGACTGCAGCGTGTTTGTGTCTGGCCCGGGCGCCCGATCTTCATCAATTGTGGTGGCCCCAAGACGCCTGCGCACGGCACCGCGCTCATGCATCACGCACAAACTTGCCTCGCCGTCCACGAGCAGGCGGAAATTTGTCACGGGACCAGAAAAAAAAAAATACTCACACGACGGCGAAGCCACTGGCCAATATTTCATGAAAATGAAGTGCACTGGCACAGTTTACACCATCCCGGGAGAGCGGGGCTGTTGGAGGGGTGTAATGAGGGTGCGGGGCGACGCAAAGCTCTTATAGCGCATGTGGACTTTTTCTAAATCGGAAATGTGTTTCACAAGGAGGTCATCGGCGGGACCCATAGGTGTTGGATATCCACTCACCAGTGCACTTGGTGCCTTAGATTCGGGCTTGACCTTTGACCTTTTGGTGATGACGGGGTCAACTGAGCAGCTGGTGACTGATTCTCCGCAGGGGTTCTGAAGTGAACAACGCGTTTGTTTATACTGCTGTCAAACAATCTTGTCTGTATTCAAACGTTTTTTTGAAATGCGTTGCTCAATCATGTAAGAATCAAATTGAGCAAAAAGCGTTTACGTGGGACACCAAGTCTGTGCCGTGGGCGGGAGCGGACAGCGAGGAGAGGCCGAGGCCCGTCTGGCAGCCGGGGTAGGCGGCCGCTGGCTGGATGAGTGGTGGAGTGTGGCCCAAAGCCAGCAGCTGCTGGTACGCTACTGGGCTGATGGGATGAGGGAAGGTCAAGGATGGGCTGCAGTTGCAAACACACCAGAGTCATCCAAACTCAAAGTGGCAAAAAGTGTTCCTTCGCTGTATCGCAGTTCAACCAAAGTTTAAAGTTGCACCAAGCACATGACATCAATTCGTCTCTAATAATTGACAACACAAATTTTGCTTTCAGTTGACCTTCATTACCTAATTCCTCCGACCGACAGGTGACCGTACGAGCTGCCGGCAACTGAGCCGGACCGGGAGTTGTTGATGTATGCTATCAACGAGCTCGGCGAAGCGCGGATCATCGTCGGGAGGTCCACGCTGGCGTCGGACAGCGGCGAGATGGACAGCGTCCTCTTCCGGCTCAACCTGGGCGTCAGTCGCGACACTGTGGAGACACAGGTCAGGAGAATTTAAAATCCGTCTGCGTGTTTTTTTCGAGACTTTCTCATGCACGTTTTCATCAGCCACAGACATATTGTGGCTGAGGTAGAACCTGCACGTGAAATGCTAAATTTATGAAGTTTGTTTGTGTGGCAAGACTTCAGAAGCTACATCATCTAACTTTGCGCTGCTGCTGCAACAAAAGTCCCAGATTATCCTCATTAGGATTCAGACGTCGCTAATTGATAATTCCACATAATTACCTTAGATAAGATTCGCCATGGACAGGCTCGCAGCGCCATGTTTAATGAGGCCAATTTACTGAGAATTGATTCCAATTCGGAGGAAATGAGAGCGATGAGATTGATTTTAAGGGTGAAAAAAGAAAAAACACCTTAACTACTGTTTCCCTGCATGTTGTGTTGCTGTGACAAAAATACTTCATAACCTTCAGAATCGTACGTAATGTAACGCATCATCACGTTTACCCATTGGCGGGCGGTCAAGGCCTTCAAAGCCTACTCAACTGGCCTAAAATAATCAGGAAATCACGATCATATTCTTCAAATTGATGTCATATTATATCCTAGTGTTGAATTTTTAGGTGAGAGTTTTTATCCAATCAGAATTCAGCTAGCTTGTGTTGCCAGGCAGATTTCATGATACCAGTAGCACTTTTAGACTGATGACCAATCAAATTGTTGGTTTGTTGTGATGATGATGATGATGAAGTTTGTGACTCACCATCAATGGGGGACATGTAGTCAGATAGGTGGGCCCCTGCGGCTAACCCTGCCCCCTGCATGAGCAGCTCGCCATAGGAGCTGGGGTGGCTTGCCATCAGCTGGTAATACTCCCTGGTCAGACTCACTCCAGTCGGAGAAGGCGAAGGGAGCCCAAACAGGCCGCCATCTTTGAAATGGTCGTGAGCCACTGAGGAGGAGATAAATGTACGTGCCGTTAATTCGCCGCATTTCGTCGCACAGTCAAGTATTGCTCGCGCGGCGGCGCCAGCACTGCGGTCCGAAGCTGACCCTCATTCCTCTCTGACAGGCGGCTTCATATTCGTTTTCCCTCAACTACCATGCTTTCATGTGGTTTTGGAAGCTTTATTTCACTTTGAATCTTTCCAACATTAGCAATGACAGAATTTCGAGGAAGATTTATGACCACTGCTGCCTTTCAATCTCGTATTCTAATTCAGGGCTGCCTGCAAATCACCTTTTTTTGATCGAATCGCCACAGGTTATTTGTAGACGTCATTTCAGCTGGGAGCTTTTCTTACCTTCCGCAGGACACATGGCGCTGAAACGCTCTAGCCAAGTAAAAGTTCAACTTTGGACAGACTTACAGTGAGTGGGGCTCATGCCTCTGGCTGCTGAGATCATTGAGAGCGTCGGGCCACCGTGCACGGGACGCAGGTAGTGCTCCATGTGAGGGTTGACGTAAACGTGAGGGGGGCAGAAGGGGGAGTCGCCGGTCGCCATGGACGCGGGAGAGAGGCGGATCAGGGAGATATCGGAGATGACGGGGCTGCCCGGCAGTCCTACGGGCCTGAGATGGAAACCGTTGGATCAGCGTCATAGGAAATTAGCGTTGGATAAACTCATCCCAAGTGTGCTTAGCACAGCTCCAGGGGGGCACCCTCAACTTGCGCGCTGCGCTAGGAATGACAAAATCTGCATTTCAGTCGTGCATTGTAGTGTTTCAGTAAAAAGTGTAAGAGCCTCTTGGTCGAGCCGAGTGCTCGTGCGGACAAGTCAGAAGTGTGTGTGTGTGAAAGCAATTCAGCAGTGTGTGAGAGCTTTTCAGTGGTGTGCAAAAAAATTTGACTAGTTTTTCAGGAGTGCATGTTAGTGCTGCAGTCGTGTGTGTGTGTGTGTGTGTTTTATTAGCAGCAAGAGAATTTAAATTCTGTGTGTAAGCGCTTCAGTAGTTTGTGAGAGTGTTTCAGTTGTGTGTAAGAACAGCATTTCAATAGTGAGTGTGAGAGCATCTAGGAGAGTTTGTGAGTGTGTTCGAATAATCTTCATGAAATTATCTGATGTGTGTTTGTTTTCAGTAGTGAGAGAGTTTTTCAGTAAGTTGTGTGCGAGCATTTGCATAGCGTACATGAACAAGTGTTTCAGTAGAGCATGTGAGAATGTTTCAATCAAGTGTGTGACAATTTTTCGGTAACGTGTGAGAGCGTTTCAATTGTATGTAAAAGCTTTTCAGTAGTGTGTGTTTCCTTAGTGCAACTGAGAGCATTTCGTTGGTGTGTGTGTGTGTGTGTGTGTTAGAAATGTTTCAATAGTGCATGAGAGCCTTTCGATAGTCAAAGAGTGTTTCAAGCACTTTGAAGTCGTGAATGTGCGAGATGATAATGATGAATTACGTTCCTGCAGAACAGCATATGAGTGATGTTCGGGTGCCTGCGAATATCTGACCTCGATTCTAATTTACCGTACTGCACGAGAGTCGTCTGCTTGTTGTGTCTGCGTCAACTCCCCGTGATGAGTGTGCCGGCACTGTGGTGTCATGTCAGACAATCAAGGAGCAGGAGACCCCTGACGGCGCCACGGGCACCGTAACAAAGTGCCAACAACTCGTAACAAAGTGCCACGCCGGGCCACAAATGACACAACAATTCATTTAGTGCTCAATGTTGCTGTAATTAGGTGAATTTGGCCCTGGCAATGGGCGGGACAGCGAGATCAAGGTCTTGATGAATGAGGGGTCCACTGTCAAGTTCAAATCACATTAATCAAGGTGGCCGCGTCTGAGGACAGGCGTAAAAAAAACTCCAACCACAAGCACCCCCCCAAGCATCCCCCCCCTCACCCCACACAAACCGAGACCCGTGTGATAAATGGCTCGGCTGTTGCCAGGCGGCAAGCGTGTGCGTTTCAATGGAGGAACACTCCATCCATCCAATTTCAACGCCGCTTATCCTCACTCGGGTCGCAGGCGATTCAGAGCCGAGGAATTTGTTGAGTCTTCAGCCATCCTGCCAAGTTCAGACGCCGACATGCGCAGGTGTGTGCGTATGAAGCGAGCGTTCACTCACCTGTGGATGGTGTGCGGCTCGTAATGGTACGAGGGGCATCCTTCATGATGCCGTGTGTCCATGGCGACGGGCTTATGGAAGGATGAGTAGATGTGTGGGGCGACTGCATAGAAGCAGAGAAGAAAAGTATGAAAAGGTTGCTGCTCATTAATGAATAAGTAAAGTGGGACCAACATTTTTTTTTTTTTTTTAATATTCCAACATAAGGATCCAAAACCAATGTCCAATATGGCCACTGCCAGTCTCCAAAGCGAAATGGTATTGAGTACCTGCGGGGAAACCACTCGTATAGTATATAGTATTCGGACAGTATTAGTGCTATCAAGCGATTACATTTTTTTTTAACTAATTAATCGCAAAAGAATTCCGGAATTAATTGCGATTAATCTCATTTTTCAACTACTATTTTTTGTGGAGTTATTATTTACTCAAATAATATCTTGGAATTAATGTAAAATCACCAAAAATGAAGTGTATTTAATTAAAATCCAAAACTGTCTAATAGCGTTCTTTGATCCATGAATATCATCTAAATAGAGTCGGACAATTCTCCAAACTCCCACAGTACGTTTAGTTCTGTCCACAAGCACCACACTCCAGCAGTGTTGGTTTGCAAGGCCCAGTGGAAATTTGAGCACTGTGTTTTGTTTGGAATTGATGTTCGAAAGATATGCAGCTAATATTTGAATTTGGCTTTGCAAAGTATGCAAATTACTTTTGCAGTAAATAAAACGGAGTTAAAATATTTACTTGCATTTTTTTATGATTAATCTGAATTTATCGCTTTAATTTTGACAGCCATATATATATATATATATATATATATATATATATATATATATATATATATATATATTAGTCAGTGGTAGCAGGATGACCTGGTCCTTTTGCAGCATGGTGGTCATGGCTCATTATCTGCTCTCGTCTACGCATCGAGGGGGCTTATGAGCCTCGCAGGGGGCCCCACAGCTACGCAAGTCAGCATTTCCTCTCACTCTGCACCAGTGACAAGTTGACAGACTGACCGCTCCCCAAACGGCCACACAAATAGCCCCTTTACTCCAACTGCACATGGTAAGACGAGCCGTCCGCGTTGACTGATCACGCTGTACTTTTTGTAGCGTGGAACAGACTGGAAGTGTTCGTCTTAGACTGTCACGAAAGCTGAAGAAGTCCAGCCAATGCTGACTTTAAAAGGGAAATACAACTAAACTGTCGAGCGAGTAGTTGAATTTGAGTACGAATGGTAAACACTCGTGACCTTAGCTTTGCGTTTCCTCCGAGGACCACCCATCCAAGCGGCAGCAGTGCAGCCGGCGGGGTCTCCTCCTTCCATCATGGAGACATTTCTATTGTTGTGCCGCCGCAGGAGGGACAAAATGTGAACACTCGTGAGAGCTGGACACGCTGGCTCACCTGATGCACCCCCAGCGGAAACCCCCCGCGCTAGCCCCTCCCCACCCGGCCGCTCGGCCCGCTTATGCTACATCTATTAATCTTCGCTTGATAGTGTTTTTTTTTTTTTGTTTTTGTTTTTTTCATCGTCATAGCTCACACTCTAGCTCCACTTCTCAGTTTAGTATATAAAGTAAAGCGCGTCCCTTTCTGTTCCAAACTCTCAGAACAGTCTGGATGGGTCATAACATCAAAACAAAAGTGACTAGGCTAAAGGCACACACAGCTGATGGGCTTCCACTGCCGTGTGTGTGCGTGTGTGTGTAATTTCGCTACTTAGGAGAGTGCATATGTTGAAAGAGTGATTGCGGCGTGGCGTAATCACCTCCAGCGCGGCTGATTGATGACCGGCGGCCTTAATAGTGCTGCTTAACACACAGGTTTGTCTAGATTAAGTAATTACCTCATCATCCCGTATGCAGCGTGATAAAGAGACGCCGGCGTGCTGGCGAACGAGAGCGATAATTAAAATGGCATCAATTAAATGGCGCTTGTGGGCCTGTCACGGTGCTCCCTAGCTCACATCCATATTAGCCCACTGGCACCCTCACCAGGGGGGCGCCTGGGATTATGGAGAAGGACTCCAATGTGCCATCTTTGAATTAAACAAAGACCCAGTTCTTCTCGTGCGCGGGGAGCCGAGCGCAGCGAAGAATAATACCTGTCAGTTCTTTGTGAGCGTCTTCCGCAGAATGTCACATGACAAGCAAATGAGACTCTCGGACATGACAGTTCACCTTTGACCTAGAATGATAATGATATATTTCGCTCCCGTCAATCGAGTCAAACACCAACATGATCCAAGTTCCCGTTTTCTTTTTTCGTTTCAAGAATTGGACTTTTTTGATATTCCTGGTTTGAGAAAAACAACTCGATGAACAATTCGATGGCGATTGGCTTTGCGACTGAAAATGAGAGCATCACTAAAACAACCTTATTTATTTCACTCCACGCTTGGCCTGGTTTGGCGGCTAATTAGCTCCAGCTAACGCCACCAACAGCCACAAGACAAAGCACATCAGCACAACAATTAGTCTGAGGACGCTAATGACTTTCTGTGCAGGTGCAACAACACGCAGCAACTTTTGCAATCGTCCACTGTCTATAAAATTATTTGCGTCACCGTCACCTCTTTCTTCTGCTGCTTTTAGCAATCCTGGTTAAGTTTTGGAACACTTGCAAACTGTGCCAGTGTGTGTGTGTTGCCTTTAAGTCCATAGCACTCTGACAACTATTTAGGCAGTGTTGTGCGTCTTGCTGTCGATTTTTATTATTATTTTTTTAATCTCCAAAACCAGCGGAATTTGACATATCCGCACTTTCCTTTGTTATTCTTTCAACTTTAAATTTTGTACTCGTTCCTACAAAATAAAATCAGAAGAAATCTGTGCTAAAGTGTGAAATTACTATATTTATACAGCTTTTTTAAAAATTTATTTTTATTATATTATATTATGATATTATGATAGTCGTCCTGAAGCTGGCCATTAGCTACTTTTCAAATCTGTTTTTAAGAATGAGTCAGAGCGAGACATCCCGGTGACCCCTGTACAGGAGGCTATTATTCTCCGTCTTCCGGCGTCCCCGCCGGAAGATAAGTGCTCCTCTCTTTTGACCATGCACATTTTTCTCTGCCAGAGGCCTGATCACCTCTTCCTCACCCCGAGCGCTTCCGGCAGCACCAGCCTCTAGTTGCAGCTTGCCATCATCAATAACGCGCCAAATCTTATCCTCCTTATCGCAAACATGCCTCTCTTAGAGCAGGCTGGCCCCGCCTCCACTCACCTTGCTCACGCGAGAGACAGCCACAACTCAATTCAGAGAAATCTTGGCGTGATCGACTCGCAGCTGAATTTTAGAAACATTTGCCGCATGCTCAACAAACAGTAAACTTCATCTGAACACATGTTGGTGCACTGTGAGAATTATTAGGAATTAGTGTTTTGAATGAGAGAGTACTTCTGTCTTTGCCAAGGCAGGTGTGGCGTATTAAGGTGC